>NC_043710.1:56243428-56273376 GCF_006229205.1 Suricata suricatta
GTTACCTAAAAAATATATAGTATAACTATAGGTCTCATATTACAGAAATAGCTATAATGTAAGCTCATAAATTTCTTCAGCAAGAATAAACCTTAATGTTTTATGTGAACGCTATCCATGTTTAATCATCTTTGTTTTAACAGCTATTTATTGAGCACCTTATGTGAAGTGCTGGTGCATACTTAAGTAATATGTTTGAGGCCTAGGGATGGCCATATGATTTTGAGACCTTTGAAATCATTATTCTAAAATATTTCTGTGGCCTTGTCTAAACAATCATGTTTGTCAACCAGGTAATCAATATTCATTCTCCATTCCCACTGTCATTTTCTGGATCTTCATTAATGTGGGAATTAGATGCATAACTAGATCTTCAAGCCTTTAATATTTTTTTAAATTTTATTTCTTTTTACTTTTATAAAGTAAAAAACTTTATAAGTTTCATATTTTTTTAACATCTGCAATTATTTTCCATCATTTACAATACAGTAGTTGCAATGACACTCCAAACAGAAAAGCAAAGTAAAAAATCAAAACACCAACTTCGTTAGTGTGTGGGCTACTTTTGACTATTTGTCTTTTATTTCTTTCTTTAGGAACCTAAATTCCAAGGTGGAAAGGAGTCAGAGCTGCAGTGACCCAGCTCAGGACAGAGCGAAGAGCAGACTCAGAGCAGCCCCAGCCAGCAAAACTAAGGTACATCTCAGACGCGGGCTTCTGGAGCTCTCTGGTCCCGTTCTGTAGCTCCCCGCACATGGCCCCGGCAGAAAGTATTGCACCTGCTATTTATTAAGTAGGTTCCACGTCCAATGTGGGGCTTGAACTCATGGCCGTGGGGTCGAGAGCCATGTACTCTTGAGCCAGCCAGGTGCCCCAGAAACTATTCCAGATGAGCAGAAGCAGAATGGGTCCTGAGTATACTAATTATGTTGGAGAAGTTTGCAAATAGATGTAAAGGAAGAGAGTTTGAATTGAATTAGTAGCTAGAAGGGTGGAATGAGGGCCACTAGAAGAACATTTGTAAAAGTTTTAGATGAGGTTTTTTTCCCCTATAGGTTTTCAATTTATTGTTTCAAATATGTAGGAATTTCTGAAATTGTGTATGTTCTAGGTTAGGGCTTCTCCCCATTTCATAGCTCACATCACCCTCTATCCCTTTTCTTACCCTTCCCCCACTATCCTACCATCATGAGAGAGTTATGAAGGAAAAAACATGTAATCTTTTTACCCTCTTTTAGGTCACAACTATCACCCCAGCCTCCAACCCCATCATTGGTGTCCTCTTGTCCACTCAGAACAACCGCTGCCTCTCAGCCCCGGACTTAACGGTGGAAAAGCGTCTCCCCTTCAGCTCCCTCTCGTCCTTGGCTTCCCTGCATAAGCCCGAGCGCTCCATCAGTCCCGAGAGCAATGACAGCATCTCCGAAGAACTCAACCATTTCAAGCCCATTGTCTGCTCACCATGTACTCCTCCCAAGAGACTCCCTGATGGCCGAGTGCTAAGTCCCCTCATCATCAAATCAACACCCCGCAACCTAAACAGAAGCCTGCAGAAGCAGACTTCTTATGAGGCTAGTCCAAGGATCCTTAAAAAGTGGGAACAGATCTTTCAGGAGCGGCAGATCAAAAAGACCCTTTCGAAAGCCACCCTCACCTCCCTGGCTCCAGAAACAGGGGAAGACTCACTAGTCTCTGAAGTTATCCATTCAAGCAAGGAGAAGCCACCTCAGGCTGTAAATACAAGACTGGCCAGTGGGCCAGTACTCTCTGAGTGTGCAGGACCCACCCCCACTGACCTTGATTATTTCCCCTCCGTTAGCCAAACAAAAGCGGAACAGGGCAGCAATAGTAAAAGGAGCGCTGAGATCTCATCGGAAACCTGCTGTTCTTCAGAACTCAGAGTGGGAGCCAGTGGTCCTTTGGAGAGAGAGCAGAGTGAAGGGCTGGGGCCAACCCCAGATGCCAAATTAGACAAAACCTGTATAAGCGCAACGATGAAAATCTCGGCAGTTAATTCAGCGCTACCCAAAAATAGTGTTCTGGGTGGGGTCCTCAAAACAAAGAAGCAGCTGAAGACAGCAAATCATTTTGATCTGCCTAATGGTGTGCTGGCAGACAGCCGAGGTGAGGAGCCTCTTCCTTCCTTGCGTCGGGGGCGGAAAAGACACTGTAAGACCAAGCACTTGGAACAAAATGGCTCCCTTAAGAAACTGCGGCCGAGCGGTGGGGAGGTGGTCCTGGCACCGGCGGAGCCGGTGCGGCGGGAGATGGAGCGGAAGCTGCAGCAGGAGGAAGAGGACCGGCAGCTGGCTCTGCAGCTGCAGCGCATGTTTGACAGCGAGAGGCGGACTGCGAGGCGGCGGAAAGGAACGGTGGACCAGTATCTCTTAAGGTCCAGCAACGTGGCCGGGGCCAAGTAGCACCTAATGAACAGTGTTACCCGTTTTTAAGAGGTCTTTGGGCTTGATCATTTATCCCGAAGAGCTGAGTGGTCTCACTTTGGGTTTCAATGGCAAAACACTGTCTGATCTGGTTCTGGGAGGTCCCGGGGCCTTTGTAGTCTATGGCCAACGGAGCTGTGCCTCTGCCTCCCTGCAACCGAGGCCAGAAGCACTCCTCACCCCGAAGTGACCTGTCCCTGAGGGCTCCTGGGCCAAATCGGGCAGCACCCACTTGGAATGAGATTCAGGAGCACAGTGGCCAGAGTTAGAAATGGTAGAGAAAAGAGGGGGATACCTTCTCAAACCGACAGACCTCCTGACTTCTTTCAACAGGGTGTTATTTTAAATCAGCCTTGCAGATAAACATTACTCCCATCTTTGTCGTAAAAGTGGATCCGTGTTGTTTTTTGGCAGATTCTAAAACGATTATCATCCCCCTTCTCCTTATCCATGCCACAAGTAAATGTACCTACTGAGATTGGTTGAGTTTTCCCTTCTACAAAAGTTAATTTACCTTCCCTGTTTAGAAAGTAACGTTTGATTAATGCTGTATAGTTGACCACATTCTCAGTCATTGATTTGTTCTTCCCAGGCGTGCTGACATGTAAGTGGTGTGAGCCCCATTTTAGATGATGGAGCTGCAGGGCACATGTTCAGATTCTCTGGTTTACTAAGTGGCACAGCCTAGACTGACTGTTGGGTCTCCTGACAAGAAATCCCATAGATTTTCCACGCTGACAAGTTGCCGTAATGGATTGTGACCCAAGGGCATGGCAGGGGAGCCTAGGGGAGCTGGCTGGGCATTTGAATACTGATTGTGCAAAATCCATAGGCAGATTATGGAGATTGACGGGAAGTACAAATATTATGCAGTTCTCCCCCCTCCCCTGCCACAGTTTACCCTTTTGTTTTTGGAGGGGGGGGTCCACCCTGTGAGACAAAGTACAGTTGAGCTTAGTTACTACTCTACATGTCCAAGAGTTATCTGCACTGTTGATCTAAAATCCAAAACAATTGCCCAGAAGTCAGGTAAGAGCAAGCTGAAACTCCATACTATGGAAACAAGGTATCTAGCTGGATGCAGCTGGTAAATTTAGTCCCATGGACCTTTGGGGTTTATTTTCCTTAGCAGCTGACACCATGTGTCTTTTGCATCCCTGTTGGTGCTTGGTGCTTCTGCCCATCTGGGCTCATTGAAAATAGGGATTAAGATATGATTTTAGGGAATCTCGGATGGGCTGGCGTTCCCTGTGCATGTAAGTGCTGTTACTATAAAATCGTGTGACTGGCATTTTAAGAGGTTTTCTAGCTTCTATATCCCAGTGTGTGTTGTCTCCCTCGAGTGGCCCCAGCAAGATACCACATAGTTTTTCCAATGGTGCTGCCATTGGCAAAAACATTTCTGGAACTTTCCTCAAAGCCCAGAAACACCTAGAAATATAGACTCCTAAAATGTTAGAATTGGAAGGGACCTTAGCGGTCATCTGTTCCAACCTCCTTCTCTTTACTGAGGCAGAAGCTAAGATCCAGAACGGTGGTTCACTGATCACTAGGGATTTACTGTATCACCTTCCTTTTATTCCTCCCAGGAGATTTGCCCCTCCTTCTCTGGGCAGATCTTTAATCTTTTGTGGTTATAGGAGGGAGAATTTTAAGTTTGAAACTAGTCAGAATCAAATAATGAAGCCTCTGGAAGAGAAGGTAGGTCAAGAGGGTTTGGAGTCATAGATGAGGTGCAGCCATAAAGCAGCCATTTTCTTCTTCTAAACAGTTCCCAGAAAGACGTTCCTGATATGTCTGAAGCGTTCTGGTCATCATGGAGATCTGTGGAGGCTCCTCAGTGACCTCTTTGGTGGAAGTGTCAGTTGAATGTATGTGTTCTGTGTTGTGAGTCTGTGTGTGTCCACACATGCAGATGTACGTTTAAAAAACATGCACCAATCTCGTTGCTTTACGTTCACACCGCTTCAGTTCTAGGCCCTGCCAGCGACATATGCCTCCAGAGGCTGCTGGAGGATCGTGGTACCCAAGAGAGAAGAGCTGATGCTGGTCTGTGGAGGAAAAGGAGGGTTACTCACTAAATGCCCTTAGAGGAATCATCAGTTCCTGCCATTTCACGCAGTTCCCTTTGGATCTGAGTAAATATTATTGGAAGGCTAGTCTCGTTGGTAGTAGCAAAGACACTTATTTTTCCACTTGCCACCTTTTTCTATATCTCCAGTAATTTGAAAAACACTTTTCGGTTGGAACTGATTTTTGTTTTTGGAAAAAAGATAAATATTTTTAATAGAAAAAGATATATATTTTAAATATTTCCCCCAAAATACTACTTTCATTTTAAGGAATTGCATAGCAATAGGAACAAATTTTAGTTTCAGGTGCAGAGTGAAAAACTACTTCCTGTTAAGTGAACATTCCAAACGCTGGATCCAGCTTACTGACTTTCCCCTTTGCACCTCCTGTTGTGCCTGCAATGGTATCTAGCATTAGCCCTTCACATCGAGGCAAAGCAGTTTAGGTCAAGGAACGACAAGACTTCAGCTTTGATTCTGCTCAGCTTTGGAGGAGGAAGAAACCATAAGGTATTATCTGTATTTTAAGACCCTTCCCTTAACTAAAACCTGAACACTTTTTCCTTCTGAAAGAATTCTGTGTCCTGTTGCTTGCTTGCTTGCTTGCGAAGTTTGTCACAAATGGAGTTGTCAGCATGAATTATTTGGAGACAGAGGAGGACAAGAAAGGAAAATAGAGTGATTGGGGAGGGTGTGTGAGCTAGAATGAGAGAAATACTATTTCACAAAACAAACATTTCTCATGAATCATTGGAATCTGATTCACCCTACAAATTTCCCATGCCCTACTAACTCTGTTCCTTGTGTATATGCATTCTGTGTTTTTTATTAAATGGGAAGTTCTGAGAGGTTGAAGGATCCAAGGCCATTCTGATGGGAAATCCAAGAAGTGCGGTACCCTGGGAAGGGGGCCCTCAGCCCTTTTCCATAGAGTGGGAGAGACCCTGTGGGAACATGCTCATGACTCGTGGTTTGTAACTGCTGGAACAAGTCATCTGGGCCTGTTGGGTTGGTGTCAAATCAGGCGATTAAGCAACCAGCCCTTGACCCCTTTCATAGAATTGCCTCTTTTTAAAAGGTTAATTCACCTTGGCTGAAGCTTCCCAGGGAAACCCTTTGTAAGTGGCTTCATTTGTTTTTTTTAATTTAATTTTTAGATTTTGGTCTGGAAGAAGAATGGTGATGAATGCCTTTTATTTTTGGTTTTTTTCCCCCTCTTTTCCCTAAGAGAAAAAAAATGCCTTTAAGGGTTAAAGCTGCTTAATTAATTGCTGTCTGATTACAAAGTGACAGACTAAGATGGGAAGGTGCCCCCGTGCTTGACTGGTGGCGCTGACACCTGCACGCTGTGCTGTTCATCCTTTCTGTTCCATTCAGACATTCCTGCGCTTCGTTCGAACTTGCGCCAACCCTGTGCTGGGTCACGGACGAACAAGGATGCAAAGGACAGTCCCTGCTCTTGAGAAGCTCAGTCTCTAATGGAATGTATTTGAAGGTATACGTGGCTGGAAAGTTTGTTCATGGTCGTGTGAAAGGCCACCTCTTCATAGTGGTGATCTTGGATGGGGCCATTTGAGATAGTGTCCAGCACCTGGCAGGCTGCCTTGAGCATTTGAGACACCCCCATCAGTATTTATGAATTTGATTGCAACATTGCTTTCCATTTCCTAAGTAATTTTATCAGAGGAGAATGAATTTTCTCCAGTGATACAGGACAATAATTTCTCTTCAGGGGCTGCTTTTTACATAAGCCCCAGGAAATGAGGCAGGGGCGGGTCCCTGACACGCTCAAAGGGGGCCCACAGCCCACCTCACTGACCTGCTAACCTCTGTCCCAGCCAGCCGTTAATCTTTCTTTGAAAAAGGGACTTAAATCTTCCTCAGCCAGCCTTTTCCCCATCAACCAGGAGAGTGGTCTTTGATCTGATTTTTAGAAGTGAACATAGTTGCTTATAAGTTCTTGTGAGTTAGTGACAAAGCAGGTATGTTTTTTTGGGCCAGGGAGATTCTAGGGAAAGCTGCTGCTGTTGAATAGATTTTACTCCAAAGATGATACAGAAAATGCATCTTTACACGTGACTGTTACCACCGCAGCTTTCTGAAGATGGTTCTACAGGAAAAAGAGACATAAGCAGAGGTCACAACCAGTTTAGAGATCAGTTAAATTGGATGAAGAAAAAGTGCCAAGACTGAATGTGCACATTGTTCTATCAGTATTTTTATTCTTCCTAAGAAAACTATCGCTACGCTTTTTGAGTAAATGCTTCCTTAATGCCTTGTTAGTAAGTGTGGCAGGCTCCCTCTCTACTTTTTCTGGTGTCTTAAAGCAACTGATTGGACAACGCTGATTGAAGGCCAGGCTTATTCATCTTCCTTCCCTCTTATTTAATAAGAGGTAAAAACAGGCAATACACTCCTCAAAGACCAAATGTTGGAGCTCAACAGAAGCCTTTGGGCCCTGGCCCTGGAGGGCAGCAGTCAGTCTCCCCTGTTGGCCCTGCCCCACCCCCACGCTGTGCCATCGTGGGAGGAGGGCCTCCGGCAGTGGGTCCGGCCCTTAGGCTGCAGCAGAACACTTCCTAAGGAGAGAATGGGTAACTGTGAGGGGGGAGAAAGGATTATTATCTTAAATGCCATCTACTGGTTTTGTTGTTGTTTCTCCTGACGGTGCTGTCTACTTTTAATTTGTACAAACACCGTTGTCCTTAGGGCCTTTCCCACCTAGAAACAGAAAATGGGATGCGTATTGGTTTTCCACCAGCTGTCTACATTGGATTTGGAGAAGCGGCCTGGATCCTTGTGGTCCACCACTGTGGGCTGCTTCCTCCCCAACTCATCATAAAGACCATTTTGACAAAGACTCAGAACAGGGCATGCCCGTCAGGGAGGCTTCTGCCCACAAAGAAATGGCACAGAAACAAATGGGGTGATGTGTTGTGTATTTAAACAGTACCAGGGTGCATTCTTTAGTGTATGTTTGCCTGCTTGACGAGAGGCCCACATTGAGAATACAGTAACGCAGATTAATGAAAGTGAATATTCTGTTTCTAAAGTTCTAACCTCTAAAGCATAATCTCAGACAAATCTGGGTTAATAGACTGTGTGTGTGTGACTTTTGGTGCTATCTTTGCTCTGGGAGAGGCCCCACACTGGAATGTCTCACTGTGGCATTCAGAATGATGGGAGGAATTAGGATGTGAGATGGGGTTTCCATGGCGGCTGCATCTGAGTTCAGAGTTATTTCCAATTTACAGCGGTCACTGACCTATTCAACCATTCTTACTCCTAATGAAGGCACGAGAGTCTGAGTGAAGAACAGATGCACAGGACGACACTGCCCTTGCATACTGGGGCAGTACCCCAAACATCTGATTTAAAAAATTTTTTCTAATGTTTTATTTTTGAGAGAGACAGTGCGAGCAGGGGAAGGTCAGAGAGGGAGAGAGACACAGAATCAGAAGCACGCTCCAGACCCTGAGCTAGCTGTCAGCACAGAGCCCGACGTGGGGCTCGAACCCATCAACTGTGAGATCATGACCTGAGCCAAAGCCGACAACTGACTGAGCCACCCAGGCGCCCCCCAAACATCTGATTTTAAAATCAGCTTTGGAAGCAGGAATTCATAAAATTCCCCTGGTGCCAGTTTCTCATCAAACAGAACAAATGTATCTCTGTTCCTTCTAAACTTGTAAAGCCAACTTGAAGGACCAATATAAGACATGCCACACATGGTAAGCCAGCACTTAAGGGACCTTTGAAATCTGGCCCAGACTCTTCCAAAAGAGTGTCTTTAAAATGATTTACAAGAAACAAGGCAGCTGCTTGGAGGTAGAAGAACAGAATTTGATTGTCCCTTGGTCCTTAAAGTAATAGGAAATGTACTATATATCACGCTCATGGATTCCCTGATAGCCTGGTGTGGTGAAGGAGGTGACCTCGTTTCTAGATAGGAAACTCTGGCCTTAACATAGCCTGGAAGCTGAGTTATCTTTCTCCAGGGCCACTGGCTGAATGCTTTTCCTGTTGCCCTGGCTCAGTCAATCCAGGGTAGTGCCATTCTGCACCACTGGTCTTGGCTAACGCTAGGGTTCCAGCTGCTTTCTGGGTTGGATCTTCTGGACTGGGCCGGCCAGGGCCAGGGAGACCAGCCTTCCCTCTGCACCCACCATAGGGGTGGGAGGTACCCTACAGTAGTAAGGGTCGTGAGACACAGTCTGCATCTAAATCAGTTCTCTTTCCTGTGGCCACGTCCAGCTCCAGGGAGTTACTGGCTTCTTGGATAAGTGATGAGGAAACCAGGATGGGCCTACCTAGTTCTGGAGAACCAGTGGTGTGAGAAACTATTTCTTCTGGTTTGCTCTTGTTAGAAGTTTGGAGAAGGCTCAAAGGAGTGTGGCAGCCAGCTTCCCATCTGCTTATGGCAAAGGAAGGGGGTTCTGGGTGAAAGCAGCCCAGGGGGTTGAACCATCTAGTGGCAGATCAGATGTGCTGGGGAGAGTGTGCTGGCAACAGGGAGTGTGGATGCTACCCAAAAGGCTTCTTTGATTAGTTACGAATTCCTGTTCATTTGACAATTCTAGTCAGAGGCTTTAATCATTGAGACAACTAGTTCATGCCTCTTCAAAAGAGGATAAAACTCAGGAAACCAAGCAACTGAAATTTGCTCACTTGGAAACAACTGGTAGATAATTGTATGGCTTCCAGAGATGCAGCAATTCACCTGCCTGGGAGGCTGAGTAGAGTAGACAGTGTGATACGCTGCCTCTCATACCTAAAAGAGGTACTAGGAGAGGCAACCGATTTATTCAGATGGTATATCCTACATGGAAAAACTGAAAAAATTCAAGAGTGTTTGACCTGGATAGGCGAAGCCTCTTCAGGATGTTCTCACATTGGTGAAGGGCTCTGGCCTGGCTAGGCAGAGAGAGCAGATACAGCCTGGCCAAAAGTCAGAGCAAAGAGTCTTGGGGGACTTAGACACCCAGCTTAGCCCAGTGGTTAGAACTGTCCGATAGCTTTCCCAACAAAGGAAGGGACAGCCTTTGGAGGGAGTTAGTTCCCTGTCACTAGAGATGCAGGAAGGAGCTGAAGGATCTGTTAGGGGAACCGCAAGAGGCTTCCTGTCTTGAGGCTGGGATAGGATGTTCCCAGGAGCCTTTCAAGCCTGGGGGCCTGTGGTTTGATCATGTTTCTGGCTGAAATCAGGTGCAGTCCATTTCTCCAGAACTGGATCCTAGCAAGGCTTACACTGTAAGTGTTGGGGTGGAACCTCCTTCCTAACATTAGGAGAAGCGGGGGTTTGGGCCCTGGGAGACCCAAGGTAGGGAGTCAGCAACACACCTTGCATGTGAGTGCCACCGTGGGTGGCTCTGTATTACATTTATCTGTCCAGATGCCTGTGTCAAGTGTGATGTAACGGCCTCTGTAACTAGATATGTGTACGTGACTGTATGTGACTTCTGTGAGTGTGGACGTGTGCATCTGGTATGACCACAGCTAGGTGTAAGCATGTAACTGGCCACATGTATGAGACTGTGTGGCCAAGCATGATAGTAAAGCTATTTCGTGTCCTAACAGAGTCTCACAGTCACAATACAGCAGACACTCCACCATGCTTCTGTCAGACCTGTGGCTGCAAGATAAGATTAGATCTCAGTAATTACCTTACCTGCAACTGAAGTTGTAGGAGTTTGTGCCTTGTTTAGGAGCCTCAATCCTTGTGCCACCAATTCCTGGGCCCTGGGAACTGCAAGCCTGCTCCCCAGGTCTGAATTGTAGGTTCCCTCAGGAGAGTAGCCTCAGCAGCAAAGTGGCCCAGGAGACTAGGTCACACTCCGTGTCCATTCCCAAATGCACATCTCTGGAGTTCAGCGCCAGTGGCCTTCGCTAGATCCACCTGTGGAGCAGATGGTGACTACGGGGCACTGCCCCACAGGCTGCTGTGGCCAGAACCAGTTTACTGTGACCCGGGCTGACTTTGCCCCGCCCCAGCATCTAGTTTAGAGCCACAGTGTTTTCATGTGGGACTTCAGCTTGTGTCCTGGATGAGAAGACCTTAGGAAACTCCATGTAGGTCCTCCCCTCAGCCTGTCCCAACTTTGTGGCCATAGCTATCTGACAAGGGACTTCCCAGCCCTCTTCCCCCTCCTCTCCATTTGCCCTCAAAATTTAAAAAGCGGCCCCATAAACAACAACAACAAACACAACTTTTCTGGGGCCTGGAGGCCTCAGTTTTGCCCCTACCCCAGCAACCCACATACACTTTCTTGGCTATGGATGGGTGAGTTCACTTCTCTGAGTCTGTGCTGCTTCTCTGTTCCATCAACCCCCTTGTTTTTCAGCCCAGTGCCGACCGCAGCTCTGTTGGACATAGTGACTCGGGCAGGTTTCCTAAAGGACGTGTGCGTCAGCTGGGAGCTCCTCCAGCACGGCAGCACGGTGATCTACAAGAAAGCACGCGGACTACCTTGCTCTATGCACATAACTCTTTATTGCTGCTGGGCCAGGCATCGGGTCTTTCCGGCCCGGGGAGGGGAGGTCCTGACCAGTTCCCCACTCTCTGTGGCCAGTGAGTGAGACCAAGCCAAGGTCTGAGGCCTGCACCTGGTGCACCCAGCCCCAAGGTGCAGTCCAGGGCGCAGAGCCTTCAGGGAGGGTGTGAGGCACAGGCTGGGCAGCGCGCATGGCCCTGTGTGCAGTACTTAGCCTTTTGAGTCACTGGCCGTGGGACCCTGGCAGAACTCATCCGTGAACTTGAAGTGGCCAAATCTAGGCTGGCCCTTGTTGAGTGCTGGGCGGCCCAGGGGTGGCGCTGTGGCCCTGAACACCTTCCGGAGTGAGCAGCGCAGCAGCTGCCGGTAGCGTGCCTGAAACTCCTTCAGCAGCCGCTTGGCCTCCAGGTATTGCTTCTGGTTCACCAGCCTCTGCTCAGTCCGCTGGCGCAGGACAGCTCCTGCAGGGAGAGAAGTCCAAGAGACACCAAAGTCGCTCTGGGTCCCACCTAGCCTGAAGCAGTGGAGACTGTGTCTGTGTCCAGACTTCCCCCCGACTCAACCGCCCCAGAGAATGGGACAGTGTGAAAGGAGGAGGTTATGGGGACTGAAAATGGCCTCCCCAGCTTGGGGTATAGGCAGCCAGTGATGTCCCCTACGGATTATATCTTAATCCTTAGTTCTTGTCTATAACATGCTGTGTGACTCCAGGTCAACTCCCTGCCTCACTCCAGGCCCCAGCGTCTCCAGCTGCACATGGGGACGGGCCAGGGCAGATGCTAAGGGGCCCTTCCTGCTCTGACATGTCCATGCCAGCTGCCTCCAACCAGCAGATGAGTAAACTGGCCCCTGAGGATGGGGACTGGGTGGGCACAGCTGTACCTAGTGGAGCCTCTGTAATACTCCGGGGATCCCGCATGCGAATGAGGATGTCATCCAGCAGCTGGGCTCGAGTCTTCCGTGGGGGTGGAAGGGGAATCCTCTGGGCCTAACACAAGGTAACAGAACCTGTCACCCCAGTCCAGTGCTCTGCTTCTCCTGACCACACCCCCTCATACAGATGTAGCAACAAGTGGGAGGGCACTTGGGGGCACTGGGAAAGCACAGCTCTCGGAAGGTCCTGAGGTGACAGCCACATCTCTACGAGGGGGGGGGGGGTCCTGAGAAGCCACTGGCACATCAACAAGGTGGTGTTTACACATTTACCCGTTTCTCCTTGGGAACGTAGTGTTTCTGAGGAGTGTCAAGCCTGGGCTTGGAGGAGTGGCACAGCAGCGGGTGCTTCAGCATGTACTGCAGGGCCTGTGTGTTCTTCTGGATTCCTAAGGCAAAAAGGCACGACTGGGTCCTGGCGCCCCATCTCCACCTACTGAATGCCTCCTCCCACTTCCTCATTCCCCAGTCTCACAGCAGCCTGGGTGGAAGGATTGGAGAGGCCCCAGGAACACACTGCTCCATCTCTCCCTGATCTGCTGCAGTGCCCAGACCTCCTCCATCCATCCCCTGAATAACTGTCCCCTTTGTGCACAGATCCTAAGGGAAAAGTAGCACCGGGATGGAGAGAAGGAATGACCCCAACGTAAACTCATTAAACAGTAGGTTACGCCACAGGGACTGGCACCCAGGAGAGCACAGCCGAGTGCTAGTTCCTCTGAGAGCACAAATCCTACTAACACATCAGTCTGAAATAAGGGGCTCCAAGGGAGCACCACCCCCCTTGCATCAAGTCACATTGAGAGGATTTTGGATGTTCAATTTAGAACTCGGCTGGGAAGGAACTCAGGAATCTGGCCAGTCTGGGTGTCTGTTCATCAAACCCTTCCTGGAGACACTTCAACGAGAGCAGCTGGGCCTGGACTGACTAGAATCTCGGAACAGACCAGGGGTCTTGATATGTAAGGCTCCAAACCAGGACACCGTCAGGGGCCCTCTGATAGACACTGAGACAGAGGACAGCATCGGGTCTGGAAATGAGGCATTAGCCTTGCCCTGACTTGCTCCGGGTTGCGAAGAGGGCCCCTTGCCCTGCAGCCATTCTCCTCACATACCCTTTGGCTCAATAAAGGCTGGATCAGGCTTGGCTGTCAGCAACTCCTCGTAGCCATGGTACTTGCTGGGGAGGGAGGCAGTTGGGAGCTTCCTCCAAGCCCTCTTTACCTCTCTGGGAGCTGTGCGGGGTGGTCTTTGCTCTTCCTCCTTCATGGCTGAATCATCCTTCTGACGGATGGAGGAAGGCAGCCCACTCACCTGTGCCCAAAAGAAAAACATATTCATTCCATTAACACATGCAAGTATAAGCTCTGTGTGGGTCCCCATGCTGGGCCCTGTTAAGAGCAAGAACCAAGACTGGGTGAGAAGAGGCAGATACCAAAGCAGGCAGTGACCATGCACCTTGGTAAGTGCAGTAGGAGAAGGGAGCCCTCCCTCCGGCTGGGGGGTGGCTCGGAAGCTCCCTGGAGGGGGAGATGCCCTAACCTGCGCTGAGTCTTGAAGAAGCAGGAGAGCCCTCCCCAGGCACGGTGGGGAGTTGGGTGGGCTACAGGTGATGAAGAGAGAGGACTACTGTAGGCAAGGAATAGTGGGGGCTGAGCCCCACAGATAAGACCCTGTAAGGTGTATTTGGGGGAGTTCCAAATTGGTATTATTGGGGTTACTGTGAAGAGATAGGCAACTGGAGCAGTAAGGAGGCCTTAGATCGGGAAGAACTTTTAAAAGCCAACCTGATGGGGTTTGTTTTCTGTATTTATAAAAAACGTTTATTTTGAGAGAGGGGACAGAGAATCCAAAGTGGGTTCCATGCTGACAGCAGAGAGCCCAATGCAGGACTCAAACCCATAAACCATGAGATCATGACCTGAGCCAAAGTTGGATGCTTAACTGACTGGGCCCCTTGTTTTTATTTGTATTTTCTTTATCCTCACTATGGCAAGCCACAAAGGAGTTTGAAGGGGGTGAGGGAACACTGAACTCCTGTTTTTAGCCTACTCTAATGGTTTTGTAAGAAAACCACGAAGGTTTTATACCCTTCATTAAAGCTTGTGGCTAAAGAGAAATAGAAAATCTGAATAGACCTGTAACAAGTAGAGACTGAATTAGTAATTGAAATAATTCTCACAAAGAAAAGCCAAGGACAAGATGGCTTCACCAGTGAAAACTACCAAACAGTTTTTTTTTTTTTTAATTTGAGAGAGAGAGAGCCCAGCACACACACAAGCGAGGGAGGGATAGAGAGAGAGAAAGAGAATCTCAGCTTGGAGCCTGATGTGGGCCTCGATCTTATGACCTTGGGATCATGACCTGAGCCAAAATCAAGAACTAAACACTCAATTGAGCCACTCAGGCAGTCCTGTATCAAACATTTAAAGAATTAACACCAATCCTTCACAAACTCTTTCAAAAATTAGGAGAAAGGGAAATACTCCCAACTCATTCTCGGAGGTCAATATTACGTGAAAACCAAAACTAAGGAAAGACATCACAAAAGGACAATACAGACCAACATTCCTATGAACATAACACAGAAATCCTCAAAAAATACTAACACCCCAAAAATAACAAATAAGGATACAAAGTATAAATAATATAAAAAGGGATTATATGCCATGATCAAGTGGTATTTACCCTTGGTTTACAAGGGTTAGACAACTGGAAATCAATTACTGTGATTCACCATTTCAACCGATAAAGGACAAAACCCACATGATCATTTCAGTAGACACAGAAAAAGCATTCGGTAAAGTCTTAACACCCCTTTGTGATTAAAAAAAACAAAACAAAACCACACTCAACAAACTAGGAATAGAAAGAAACTTCCTCAGTCTGATCTAGGACATTAATAAAAACCCACAACTAACATCAGAATTAATGGTGAGAGATGGAAAGGTTCCCCCCTTAAGATCAGGAATAAGACCTGTCTGCTCTTGCCACTGCTACTCAACACTGCACTGGAGGTCACAGTCTGGGCAGTGTGACAAGGGGGAAAATAAAGCCTTTTCAGTCATGGTGACTCACAGTTGATTGTCCTACTTTGGCTCCTAGGAAGCTTAGAATTGCATTTTGCAGTATCCCACTGTTACAAGAGCAGCCGTGCAAAATGAACAGGTTAGAGTGACAGAACTATCCTGGGACTTGAATTTCCTCTCCTGTCCGTATTTTCCTTTCATTCAACTTTCTCAAGTTCACTTAAAAATATTTATTTATACTTTGTTCTAAAAGTTCTGATATAGTTGATAAAGATACTTTTATACTGTATACATTTGTATGCCACTGTAAGTCATCTGTAGAATAAGATGGATGGACAGAGTCAGACATAAATGTATGGATGCACATCTTGGAAAGATCTGGAATATTGGAGGGGAAAGACTGGAGGTAGGGAAGTGAGGAAAGGCAATGGTACAATAATAAAGTTCAAGGAGGCCTCGCCAACGCCTCCACCTCCTATTTCCCTTTTCCTACATGTCACTCTTCTGCCACTCAGACACTGACCATTTGTGGTTTCTGCACATACCATTTTAATTTCTTTCTTCTGCAGCCTCCTTCGTGTTGCTCGCTCTGCCCAGAATGCTCTTCCTGCCCAGGTTTGCACCTTGTTACTGCCTACTCACAAAGCTCATCTTATCAGAACCTCTTTCAGGAGCCGTCCTGGTGTGGGAGCCTCTTTCATCCAGGCTCCCAGCCTTTGGGTTTTCCTGTCTTGGCACTGACTGAATGCATTGTTCCTATGCTCCAAACCCCATAAGACTGAGGACATCTTGAGGACCTGTGTCTCAGCAATCTGTATGCCCAGGATTCAGAGACAGCATCAGAAGCGACGTGACTTATGCAGACAGGGAGAGGCAGCAGCAAGCCCTTCTGAAAAACTAGTCAGAACCATGCCCCAGCCAGACTCCAGATGCTGTCTGTGCCACAGGACCATGGCTTGTCCCTTTGGGTACCCACTGGAGGCCTTGGCTTAGAGCCTGCAGGTCTTGCCAGGGGTGCTTCCTTGTGGTTTCCAGACCTGCCCTGTGCTTGCTTCCGGCTGCCTGCAGCAACCCAGCTACACAAAGGTGGTACAGGAGCCTCTGGGAGCTAGGAATGAGGCAGGGGGATCCAGGTACCTGGGTCAAGAATATGGACTCTATGCTCTTGGTGTCCTCATCTGACAGGTGCTCTGGGCTGAGGTGGCCAGGTCTGTTGCTCTGGTGGGACGTGGCCTCTTCACCATGCACAGTAGAATCAGAGCAGATGGAAGGCAGCGGCACGAAGGGCTGGTGGGACAAGGAAAGGCCCTTGCCTTTCTCTGGCTCCAGAGGACTGCTTCTGGTGGTGGACAGCTCTTGAGTCAGCTCTGCCTCAGACTCTGGTATCTCCTTTGAGGGAGACTTGGTCGTGGGCACGCATAGGTGATGGAGAATCAGAGGCTGCTTTGGCACCTTTGGAACTTGGGTTTTCACCTGTCATGGGAGAAAGGCTGGATTGTTTTTCTTCCTAATAAGAGTCTCTCCCTCCTGGACCTCACCAGCCTAAGGCCATTTGGTACAGTGATCAGAGGACTGGGTGAGACTCCAAGGGGGAGGGAGGGAGCAAAATCACACTAACTGAGCATCTACAGTGTGCCGGGTACATGATGGATGTTGCTTTATTTACACCTCCAACTACCCAGTAAATAATTATCTTTATTTTATAAAAGAGGAAACTGGGGCTCAAGGAAGAGAGGTAAAACGCCTTACCCAAGGTCACAGAATGATTTGGTGGTTAAGTCTGGACTACCTAATTTCCATCCTGGGCTCTGGGCATCATTCTGCATCCCTGATCATATCACTCTGGCTCTCAATAGCCTCATTCTTCTGGTCAATGTTTAACACCGTGCACTTGACTTTCCTCAGGGACTTTTAGGAAAGCCTGTGGGAGATGGTCCTGCACTTTCTGGAAGGCAGCAGCACCAGGCCCTTTCAGGATGCTAGTCCCCATACCTTAAATGAAGTTTCATAAGGCAAGTCTCTCTCAGGGTTCAGAACTAAGGAAATAACTTCTTTTCTATTGAAATTCTCAGCTTCCTTAATTAGCAAAAGCCCATCACCTTGGAGGGAGAGGATCATATACTTAGCATCTGGCTCACTCTACTGGCTGATGGGAACAAGGTAGTCTGATCCTTAGAGGAGGCAACAAACAAGAGGAATATGATGGAAACCTTTTGAATTTCTGTCTCTTTCCAGCTTTTAATTTGGCTCTGATCTAGGGCTCCAGAATAGAGCTTGGCTGGACAGACAGACAGGCTTCAGAGGGGATAGAAAGGGAATAACTGTATTTAACTTTAGGGACCAGTAATGCCCGATCCAGCTTTTAGAGCTATAGGAAGGCTGAAGTTCAGGAGGGGAAACATATCACATAAATTTCTGCAATCCTTCAACTGAGGAATGGATATGACTGACTTTATGGCATCCCAGAAGGCAATTCTAAGACCACTGGCTAGGGGAGTGGACTGCTCTCAACATAAGGAAATGCTTCCTGAGGCAGAGGCACAAGATGTGTATTCTAGGTTTGGCTCAATCATCCATGACTCCTATAGGTGGCTATTACTTGCACGGACAAGGGCTTGGGGGTTATAATATTTTTTAAAAAGATTTTATTTATTTAAAAGAAATTTTTATGTCTCTATTTTATTTTGAGAGGGAGAGAGACAGACTGAGCAGGGGAGGAGCAGAGAGGGAGTCACAGAATCTGAAGCAGGCTCCAGGCTCCAAGCTGTCAGCACAGAGCCCGACGTGGGGCTCAAACCACAGACTGAGATCATGACCTAAGCTGAAGTCGGATGCTTAATTGACTGAGCCACCCAGGCACCCCAAAAAGATTTTATTTTGAAGTAATATCTACATGCAACTTGGGACTCAAACTCACAACTCCAAGATCAAGAGTTGCATGCTTTACCGACTGAGCCAGCCAGGCACCCCTATAACATATTTTTGTATCTGTTGCTTCATCCAGTCCTCTCAGCTGCTCAGAGAGGCTTGGAGTTGAGAAGCTGAAGCTCAGAAAGTGAAGCTCTTGCCCAAGTCCAGGTGGCTGTGGAAAGTGACAAAGCCAGTCTCATCCCTGGGTCTTCAGACTGATTTCTCACCCACTTCTCCACAGCTCCTTCTCAGGGCCTCAGTTTCTCTGTAAAAGTAGGGCATTAGGGCTCCATGACGTTCACAGCTTCTCCGTACTCTGACACCTGGGTCCCTGTGACTATTTTGTCCCATCTAGACGTGTCTGTATGTAACAGACATGGAAAGGAGAAGACAATGCCACTGCTACAGACTAAGGGAAGGAATCTATGAATAGGAAAGGGTTCTCCCTCCCCATTTCCTCTGGGCACGGCAGTCCTGCCCTTCAATCTTACCTTCCACGACTTCTTCCGAGGCATCAAAATATGATGCTTAGCCTTTACTATCTTCCTTCGAATCAAGTGGATTCCCAGGCGCTCCTGGAGGAAGCTTTTCAGCAGTGGAGGAACCCCTGGAGCCACGATGGGGAAGTGAGATTACTATTAGCGGAAATTTACTGGGGGCTTATTATGTATCCAGCACTGTTCAAACTGCTGGACATGTATTAACTTACTTCATTTTAGGACCAACCACAGGAGGTAGGTACCTATATTATTCCCATTCAATACATGAGGAAACTGAGGCACAGACAGGTTAAGAAATTTGCCCAAATAACAAGTACAGTGCAAAGCAAGAATGAGAACTCTGCTGGTGTCACTCCAGGACCCAGGATTCTAAAGTACCAGTAAGATGCAGCTGCTAATGCAGCACCCACTGTACCCAGGATGCTCTGGGTGGGGAGGGGTATAGAGCCTGGGAAGTAGGAAATGAGGTCACAGCAGACCTGCTCTACAAAGCAGTGTCACTTAAAGATCTCATGCAGGATCCAGATAATTCTGTATTCCATTCCCAGCTCTGCCTCTTTTCTTGCTGTGGGACTTTGATTAAATCATAACCTCCTGGGTACTCAGCTTCCTTCACTGTGCATGGGGATGGTGATGCCTGCCTCACAGGGCTGCTGTCAGGTGAGCTGGTACAGAGCAGGTGCTCAGCAGTATCTGCGGTTCTCTCCATCCCTAAAAAGCCCAGGGCTGAGCATCGATGAGGTGGGGCTAAGGGTGCCCACACTCCCCTGGGCACCGGGACAGGGGTGCGGCCTTGCGGGCACCATACCTCGTGTATGGGCCACCAGAGGGTTGTTATGAAAGATGAGCTCACAGAGAGACGGGAAGAGAGCTACTGGCAGGATGGCATCTTCCTTCGCGATCTGAAAGGAATGTGGGGGACAGCTCAGGTCAACGCTGCCCCACCTCTGCCCAGGCGCTGCTGGGCCCCACACTGTAGGGCTGCATGCTTGCTAAGGCCAAGGTGAAGCTGGGTTAGTGATGCTGCTGTGCTCAGACTCAGTGCCGGGCAGCATCTGTCCCTGCAAGGCCATCTGTTCACATCCAGAGGACCCAGCCCCTCTTGTCCAAAATTCCACATCATGGTTTCTTGTTTGAAAGTTAAGTACTATTTTCCTTTCCTGCTCCACACTGGAAATGTAGCTCAGACCAAGTAATGAAGATGTTGGTGACAAAACAGGAACAAACACATGTAACACTTGTCTCACAAGGACTCTGGAAGCTTGGCAGGGCATTGATCGGACTTCAGTATACAATCTGTCTGACACTTCACCTTCCTCAGTGCAACTTCTACACACCTCAATCTGTGGACAGCACTCCTGATAGTGTCTTTCATTAAGGCCTGTCCTGGGCACTGATCTGGGGAGGGACAGAGGGCAGTCAGTCAGGGGGACCCATTCATCTAAAGGATAAGCAGAGCCAGTAAGGACCTCATGGCTATCTGTGGCCCAGAGGCTGTTCTGTCCCCATGAGTCCAGGCTCTCAAGGGCAAAAAAATACCCAACTTCTGTTGAGCAGAGTGGCTGGAATATCCTTAGGGAGGGTATCTATTAGCAACAGAACAGTATCAGAGGAGCCAAGAGTGGGGCGGTGGCCTTTCAGATGCCTGGGCATCTTAGGTCAGACTCAGGACCTAAGGAAAACAATAAGGCCTATGGGCTACGAGAGAGAGGGCCGTTCAGTTTGGCTTGCTCTGGAACTCCACTGGATAGCACTAGATGCCCACTGAGCAATTAACTTATTCGTTCTCTTTCATTTGTGATCATCTAATCAATAAGTATTACTGAACGCCTCCATGTGCCAAGCACTGGGTTGGAAATGAGCAAAATGGCTAGAACTCCTATCCTCAGGGAGCACTGCCTGGTGGGAAACATGCATTCAAGAAGTAGTAACATGAAGGAGGATAATTCTGTAGCTGTGATTAGTGCCACAAGGCAGGGTGTGTGAAAATAAACTCCGGTTCTAAGGAAAACTTAAAATTTCTATTCAATTTCATTGGGTTAAGGCAATTATAGCTTAATCTGTCAAATTTATGAACTAAGTACATATTAGTTAAAGGTTGAGTTAAAGTGATTGTTTTACTTTCGACACAAAACTTACTAGATTACTGAGTGGATATTCTAGATGTTTAAGTTCTGTTTGAATGGAGAACTGGTTTTAAAATTTGTAACTCTAATAAACTAGATATTAATTTCAACTCAGGTAACATAAGTATTCCTTGACATGATTGAAACATCATTCATTCATCGAACAAATTTATTGAGTAACTATCATGTATCAGGTGCTATTCTAGATGATGAGGAAATAGTTGTAAGCAAAACGAAGTCCTAGCTCTCAAACAAACCTACATTCTGGCAATAGACAACTGATAATAATAAAGAAAAATATATATAATAAGATAGGTGATAACTGTCATAAAGAAAAATATAATTTAAAAACTCAAGTGAGCATGTAGAAAATGTATATGTATTGCTCCTCTCCTAACAAGAAAAAAGACAGAATTGCCTGATAGAGACTATGCAAACAGCAAGCAAGAAAGCTATGTATCTATTTAAAGTCAGACAAAACAGATATCAAGACAAGAAATTTTGTTCAAGGCACAGTGAGACAAGTCATAATAATAAAAGGATCAACGCATCAGGTAGAGATAAAAATTCTAAATGTTCATGTACGTGATAATAAGACTTCAAAATACATGAAGCAAAAACTGACAGAATTAAAGGGAGAAATAAACAGAGCCACAATCATGACTGGAGATTTTAACATGCTGTTCTCGATAACTGATAGAAAGGAGAGACAATAGTACAGAAATGACCTCAGTGATACTACCAACCACATTAACATAACTGATGTTTATAGAACACTATCCCCCCAAAGTGCAGAATACACGTTTTTTTCTAAGTGCGCAGAGAACATTCACCAAGATAGCATATAGGACAGGACATACAACAAGTTTCCATAGATGTCAGAAGAATGAAATCTTGCAGGTTATGTTATCTGACCACAACAGACTTAAATTAGAAATAATAAATATGAGACATCTAGAAGATCTAGAAGATCTCCATATATTTGCAAATTAAGCATCTCACCTATCTAAACAACCCATGGATAAAAGACGAAACCAAAACAAAGACTGAAAAAGTTTAACAAAATGAAAATAAAAACACAAATTACAATTTGTAGGATGCGGCTAAAACAGTGCTTAGAGAAGTTTATAGCTTTATATGCTTATATTAAAAAGAAGAAAAAGGTCTAAATAAATGATCTAAAATTACACCATATAGGAAACAAGAAAGAGGAGCAAGTTAAACTCATGTGAATAGGACAGATATCAAGTTATGAGCAGAAATTAATGAAATGGGAAAAGAGATAAGTAGAGAAATCCAGTGAAACCAGCAGCTAGTTTATTTTTTTAAGTCAATAAAAGGGATATTTTCTAACTCTTTTGGATCAAGAAAATAAAAGACACAAATGACTAATTTTAAGAATGAAGGAGGGACCCATAATACATCTATGGTCCACTGATTTTTGACAAGGATGAGAAGACCATACAATGGGGAAAGAATAGTCTTTTTGATAAACGGTGCTGAGGAAACTACATATTCACATACAAAAGAATGAGGTTTGACCCTTATATCTCACACCACATATCAAGATTAACCCAAAATGAATCAAAGACCTGAATGACAAAGCTAAAATTATAAAACTCTTAGGAAGAAAACACTTGAAGAATTTGGCTGTGGCAACTGCTTGCCTTAGAAGGAGTGTAAGCAGAATACCTTTGAAGTTGCCTATGCTTCAGACTTGAGTAGAGCTCAGTTGGTGGGGTTTACAGAAATCAAACAGAACATGGATATTGGAAAAATATGTTAACATAAAACATGTAGGAGAAACATGTTAATTGTGTCCCATGGACTTTACATCTGATATTCCTCTAAGCTAGAACATTTCTTACTTCACTCTTCCCTCACACTTCACCTCATTAAACTGATTAAGCACCACTCTCTCAAGAATCTTCCCTGATCCCAAATATTAGGTAAGGTATATACTTCATAGCATTACGCATGCTTATACTGACACTATTTGTGCTGTATCAGTCTTCCCTATGGGTGACAAGCTCCAAAAGGCAAGAATCTCAATCTTTTTTTGTGCAGCTATATCCCAAGTATCTAGCATAGAGCCTGGCATGTGGTAAGTAGTAAATAAATACTTGGGTGGGCTTCTGCCTTGGCCTACACTCTCCACTTCTCCCACCCTGAGAATTCCTGAGCCCACATATCTGTAATGCAGGAAAGTGTAAGGCTGGCCTTCAGGCCAGAGCAGATTGCATCCCACAGTTCCATCTGTGCCCCTGAGAAAATAGGCAGAGAAGCAGAGAGTCACCTTGTTGTAGGCCAGGCTAAGGTACCTCAGCTCTGGAAAGGGCGGGACCAGCGTCTGGTTCCTGGCCTTCAGTGACTTCACGGGAAGAATCTTGAATATGGGAGGAAGTGCACATACCTTGGTTTCCTTAGAAGGAAAAAAAGGTCTATGTCAAAGTGTCCCAATGATAAGAAGCTGAATGCTGCCAAGACATTCTTGAGAGGGTTGACCAAAAGAGGTATCTAGGATCACAACGGGAGACGTTACCAAGGGCCCAGAGTTCTGGTTCCAAGTTCGCTGAGGTCACATGATGAGCTATTCTCTGGCACCCAAAGTTCCAGTTTCAAGTTCTATGAGGCCAAATGACAATAAAGCAGTGGTGCAGGCATTAGAGGTTTTTTGCCTGCACCTCTCACTCTCTGCCCTATAGCAGCTTATTCTGAAATGGCCCTTCTCTACAGTTGGGCTAAAATTTCTGCATATGGCAAAAGGGCAGGTGCTTGCATTATTATTATTTTTTAATTTTTTTAATGTTCATCTATTTTTGAGAGAGAGAGACAAAGACAGAATGTGAGCAGGACACAGGCAGAGAGAGAGGGAGACAGAGAATCCAAAGCAGGCTCCAGGCTCTGGGTTGTCAGCACAGAGCCTGACACAGGGCTCAAACCCATGGAGCATGAGATCATGACCTGAGCCAACGTCGGATGCTCAACCGACTGAGTTACGCAGGTGCCCCAATATTTTAAAGACTTTTCCTAGAGGAGAGATGGAGAGCAGGAGTAACTTGACTCTGATGGGCTAACTCATATCCTACCATGGACGCTCTTCATTCCAGGATAAATCAATAGCTAAGTCCTGGGTGACTTCAAGCAGGCCTCTGGGCATGAATGTGGCCTGGTGCATCTGGGTCACTTGCAGAGTCATGCTTTTTCAGTACAGCCCAGGCTGCCTCTGAATCAACATGTTTCATTAAGCAGAAAATGGAAATTACTGGATTAACCATGCCTAACTAGGTTCACTCACTGATAACTTAAGTTAGATGGGACCAAAGGAAATGACAGGGTAGATGCTGGTCTAATAACTGGGTTCAAGTGAACTAGATTCTATTCTAAGCTCCATTAATTGCTGTGTAATCTTGAGCAAGTCACTTAAATTCTACTTTTTCATTCAGTGAACATTAGCAGGGTACCTACTTAGGGTCAAGTATTTTGTGCCCTCCTAGGCTCCAACTTGTACAGCCACATGAGTGGGACAGGTGAATCATGGGTGAGAGCAAAACAAAAACCAGTGATAGAGCTTGGGAATTTCTAGGACTCTCCTCTCTGGGTGATCCAAATGTAATCTGCCAGAGGCCAGAGTGAAAAATGATAGTGGTTTGGTGGGCAGTCTCTTCCACTGTGCAGTTCCCTACCTGGAGCAAGGCTGGTGAGCTGGGCCAAGTCAGACTGCAGCGCAGAAAAGAAAGAGCCAGACAGTGAGGCTCAGGAGTATCTAGCACTGTCCAGGGGCTGACGGGTCCTGACCTGACGGTATGACTGGCCCTGTGGAATATGCACTGGACTATTATAGAGAGAGGCCACTACAAGTCTCAACCATCTAATGCACTCTCTACATTGACAGATGCCACAGTTGGGATCTGGCACTGAACAACCAACCTACTGATTATCTTTGATTTTTGTGGTAGACTGTCTAATGGCCACAGGCCCCTCTATGCCATATGTATGCCCTTCCCCTTTGGCAGTGTGAGATTGGTGCTTCTCCCACTCAGAAGTGGAGTCTCTAACTCTACACTCCTGAAACTAGACTGGCTGTTATACAATAAAGAATTTGTCTGGTCTTTGTCCCAGGTTCTTAGCACTGAGTTTCCAAAACTCTTGGAACTTTCTGAGTGACAGGAATGTCTTCGTTATTCATGAGCCCTGGGATCACATGAGTTTATGCTCATGAGATGACTCAGGATGGGGGCTGAAAGATAACTATGTGTTTAGAGGGTTGGGGTTTTGAGCCAGCCTGACCTCTGGGGAGGGGAGAATGGGGCTAGAGATTAAGTTTAATCATGTGGCCAATGTTTCAATCAGTCATGCCTGTGTAAAGAAACTCCAATAAAAGCTCTAGACACTGAGGCTTGAGTGAGCTTCCTGATTGGTGAACACATCAGATGTGCTGGGAGGGTGACACACCCTAATTCCACAATGAGAGGGCACAGAAATTCTGCATCTGGGACCCTCCCAGACCTCACATAATGTGTCTTTTCATTTGGCTGGTCCTGATTTGTACCTTTTATAGTAAAACTGTAATCATAAAGATGGTGCTTTCCTGAGTTCTAAGAGTTGTTCTAGTAAATTACTGAACCTGTGAAGGCTGTGGGAACTCCAGAATTTGTAGCTAGTTTTTTTATTAGTGCGGGTAGCTCAGGGACCCCCAAACTTGCAGCTAGCACCTGAAATAAGGGCAGTCTTGTTGGGGACTGTGCCCTTACCTTGTGGGGTCTGTGCTACCTCCAGACAGCTAGAATCAGAACTGTACTGCACCATCATACTTATGACATGCTGTGACCAACAGAATGTGGCAGAAGTGCCACCATTTGAATTTTAGAGCCTTGTAATTCACCCTCCCTCTCTTGGAACCTGAAGGCCACCATGTTGTAAAGAAGTCCTTAATAAATACTTCATGGGGGCCCCTGGGTGGCTCAGTCAGTTAAACATCTGGCTTCAGCTCAGGTCATGGTCTCATGGTTCGTGGGTTTGAGCCCCACGTAGGGCTCTGTGCTGACAGCTCAGAGCCTGAAGCCTGCTTCAGATTCTGTATCTCTCTCTCTCTAACCCTCCCCTGCTCGCACTGTCTCTCAAAAATTAAAAAATAAATAAATAAAATAAATACTTCATGTAGATGCCAAGCTATACCAGCTGTCCATGAAGCTAGGCCCCAGCGGACCAGCTTGGGTTGGTTGGTTTGTTATGTGGCAATCGCTAATTGATATAATTTCTCACCTGGTTTTATCTGTGGGGAGGGAGTGTACTGAGCTGCCTCTCAAGGATGCAGATTGGCTAACTGTATAGTTGTACTTCTTATTGTAAATGCATCCATCAATATTTAGTGCATCAGTCCTCATGAGCTTGGTTAGTGGTTGTCTAACCCTGAGAGAAAAACCAATTTTCTGTCCAGAAGAAAATCAAGCATCTAAGCCTATGACACCAAGGATTAGATCCCAGTTGGGTGTTGGTGGTACAGTGTGAGCATAGCTGCCTTCTAGATCCCAGATGGTAGTATATTTGGCAAGGGTCAGTCTAGCTCTTGGGGGCTCTTACTAGTAAGCCACCAGGCTTCATCTTGGTGGCAGCCACGTTTCAATGCCAGCTTAATCCCTTGAGGTTCCAACCATTATGACTGAACACAGTGAAAACAAGCTTGTGGGCTGTGAGGTCAGGACCCGGACTGCCTAGTCCACCACTGTCTGTTTACAGACCAGCACAGTGCCAGGCACACAGTAAGCACTCAGTAAACATCTGTTCACTGAACGAGCTTCTCCAGTGTGATATATATAAATGCCTCTCATGGCTTCATTAGCTTACTTTTGCTTATTAAAATTAATGTTTTAACTCAAGGGCATAAACATAAAACAAGCAGTTCCTACCTCAGAGGTTGCAAATCCAGGGTAGGATGAGAACACAACCTCTGAAACAAAAGAGAAACAGAACAGAGGTTGGTGAGAGCATGGATTGCCCCAAGGGAGGCTGGGGTCTGGGTCTCCCACTCACTGTGTACAGCAGGCCCCCCCCTTCCCCCCCGGAAGGGTTCTCATTGGTCTGCATCTCTAATGCTAACAGAGAAGAGGAGCTGGCTGTGATACCTGTCAGGTAGTGAGTTGCACTTAGAATAAAATCCAAACTCCTTGGCCAGGCCTCTGAGGGCCTGCCTGATCTGGCTCCTGTCTACTTCTCCAATATTATTTCCTGCTATCTTATTCCTCACTCACTGTATTTCAGCCACATTGACCTTCCTTCTGACTTTGCAGCATGTGGGAGCTCTTTTAGCCTCAATACTACTGGGCAGGTGGTCAGTATTGATCAGAAGGCAACCCAACTGTGTTAGAAGAAAGAAATGTATATAAATGATATTCTGTCAAAGAATTTTAAAATACTCTACTATGTTAGCAGAAATAGAATATATTAAGACAGTGAATCCGGAAGAGATACTAAGAATAAACAGCAGCATGATAGTAAGGAAAAGACTGTGGAATCATTTCATTCTTGGCACCATCAGAATGAGATGAGCCAATAAATATCTGAGTTCAACCATAAATCTAAGCATCTTCTTGGACTGGATCCTGTGCAGGAACTACTCACCTCTGCCCTGGCTAACACGACCTCTTCCATACGTTAATGATATTACACTAATAAAAGTTACCTGAAAATGAAGTAAACAATAATACAGGTGGAATACCACATGGCCCAAATAAATTTTCCTATGACAAGTGTCTGGAAAGGATTTGGTGACAAGTTTTATAAGAAACAAAGTAGGAGTTAGCAAGAAGATGGGCCATCGTTGCAAGTATGGCTGCTCAAGAGTGATCCCCTGGGGAGACAGTGCCATATTTAGAAAGATGACTTACAGCACACTGCCAGAACGTGTATCCTCTGTCTATAATCTCAGGTTAGGAAGGTTACTGGATACAAGTTCAGAATGTCTATGTACTATCAACAAACAGGCAGAAATGTAATATAAAAAAGTATAGCATAAAGATCAAATATGTAGGAATAAATCTAATGAAAGATATGCAAGATATCACCACAGAAAACTACAAAGCACTGATGAGAACAATTTTAAAAGACCTAAAACATGGTGGGATATACTAGTTTAAAAAATTAGAAAACTCGATACTGTAAAAATATGAATTCTCTCCAAATTGGTCTATAGGATCAATGCAATTCTAATCAAAATCCCAGGGGCACCTGGGTGGCTCAGTCGGCTAAGTGTCCGACTTTGGCTCAGGGTATGATCTCTCAGTCCATGAGTTTGAGCCCTGCATCAAATTCTGTGCTGGCAGCTCAGAGCCTGGGGCCTGTTTCAGATTCTGGGTCTCCCTCTCTCTCTGCCCCTCCCCCACTTGTGCTCTCTGTCTCAAAAATAAATATATTAAAAAAAATTTTTTTAATCCCAGCAGGATATTGTGTGGAAATTGACAAGCTGATTCTAAAACTTACGTACAAATGCAAAGTTTTTATAATAGTTATAGCAGTTTTGAAGAACAACATGGCTGGAGAATTCCACCACCAGTTCCCAAAACCTATTAAAAAGCTACAGTAATTGAGATATATACGGACCCTGCTTTACCATGAAACCTCTCTTACAACTCAGTGGGGGAAAAGGATATAGTCTTCTCAACAAGTGCTGTTGAGTCAACTAGATATCTACATAAAAAAGTAAACTTTGACTCTACTTCACATCATATACAAAACTTCTAGATAGATCAAAGACCAAAATGTAAGAACTAAAATAATCAGGCTTCCAGAACAAAATATAGGAAAGTATCTTACTGGCTTCAGACAGACAAAAAATTCTTAAACAGGAAATAAAAAGAACTGACCATTAAAGATTGAACTGAACTTCATTAAAATAAAGAACTTTTATTCATCAAAATTCACCATTAAAAACATGAAAAAGCAGGCTACAGGCTGGAAAAAGATTTTTGTAATATATAGATCTACAAAGGACTTCTACCCAGTATATACAAAGAACTCCAGCATATCACCAAGAAATGAACATATAACCCAATTTAACTGCAGGCAAAAAACTTGATCAGGCACTGCCAAAAGAGGATGTCAAAGTGACTCATAAACATATGAAAGGTACTTAAGATCCTTAGTCACTTAAAAAATGCAAACCAGGGGTGTCTTGTGGACAATGAAAACACCAAGAATTAAAACAGAACTTGTTGGTGTGCCTGGGTGGCTCAGTCAGTTGAGCATATAACTCTTGATTTTGGCTCAGGTCATGATCCCAGGGTCAAGGGATCAATCCCCACATTGGTCTCCATGCTGAGCGTGGAGTCTGCTTAAGATTCTCATTCATTCATTCATTCTCTCTCTCTCTCTCTCTCTCTCTCTCCCTTCCTCTCTCGACTCTTGAATACTGAAAACAAACAGGGCTGAAGGGGGAGGGGGAAAGGGAAAAGGGGGTGATGGGCATGGAGGAGGGCAATCGTGGGGACGAGGACTGGGTGTTTTATGGAAACCAACTTGACAATAAATTATTAAAAAGATTCTCTCTCTCTCGTCCCCCCCCCCTTACCTTGCTCAAGCTCACTCACTTTCTTTAAAATAAAGAAAAAAATAATTTAAAAATGCAAATTAAAATCACAATAAGGTGGTTCTTATTCTACCTATTTAATCCAAAATAGGTAGAATTAAAAAGGCTGACATTACCAAGTGTTTGTGTGGATATGGAGTAATTGGAAGTGAAATTGCTTACAATATGGGGATGAAAACTGGTACAACTGTGTTGGAAAAATACTTAGCAACTGGGTGTTGTATGGAAAACAATTTGACAATAAAATATTATGGAAAAAAATACTTCGCAGTATTAAATAATGTTAAACATACTTTTGAATTCCATTCCTGGGTATATATCCAATAGACAATTAGTGCTTAAGTCTACAAAAGATATAAAAGTTATAGTCGCTTTATTCATAATAGCATCAAATGTCTATTAACAGTAAAAAGGGTAAATAACTTGGAATACAAGAAATGAAAATTAGTGAGCTACCAATAATGCAACATGAATGTGACAGACATGATGTTGAGTGAAATAAATTAGACACAAAAGAGCTCATGCTGTATAATTCCATATTCATAAAGTTCACATCAAGCAAAACCTGTCTTTGGTGACAAAAGTCAGAATAGGATGCTGGAAATGCTCTATATTATAATATGGGTGGTGGTTAAAAGGAGATATACATGTAAAATTCAAGATCTACCCAATATTTCTATATTTTTACTTTATGTAGGTTGTTTTTTTTTTGTTTGTTTTTCCATAATATTTTATTGTCAAATTGTTTTCCATACAACACCCAGTGCTCTTCCCCTCAAGTGCCCTCCACCATCACCACCACTTCTCTTCCCCCCTCCCCTCTCCCCCTCAACCCTCAGTTCATTCTCAGCATTCAATAGTC
>NC_043710.1:56273476-56401967 GCF_006229205.1 Suricata suricatta
TCTGGGATTGTGATGCCTCCCGTTTTGGTTTTCTTCTTCAATATAACTTTGGCTAAACGGGGTCTTTTGTGGTTCCATATGAATTTGAGGATAGTTTGTTCTAGTTTGGAGAAGAATATTGGTGCAATTTTGATGGGGATGGCATTGAATGTGTAGATTGCTTTGGGTAGTAATGACATTTTCACAATGTTTATTCTTCTGTAGGTTGTTTTTTGATTTAAAATAATGGTGGTGATGGTGGAGGGCACTTAAGGGGAAGAGCACTGGGTGTTGTATGGAAAACAATTTGACAATAAAATATTATGGGAAAAAATAAATATATCTGTCAGATCCAAAAAAAAAAAAATTAAAAAAAAAAACACTGTGATATTGGCACAGTAACAGATCAGTAGAACAGGATATATAATCCAGAAATATACTCATATATTAAAGAGATTTTGGTTTATAATAAAGGTAACATTCTTTTCCTTTTCTGCCTCTAATGTTGCCATTTGGACATGATTCTTGGCCCTGTGGTAGTAATCTTGAGACTTCACCTGGAATCAGCCTACAAAGATAAACAAGCAGTCCAAGGATGGCAGAAAAGAGGATGGAAACAACCCGAATCCCTTGGGAACATCAATGTATCCCAGAACTAGCCATCTCTGGAGAGCCTTACTTCTGAGTTTCTTATTATTTGGGATTTTTAAAAATTTTGCTTGAGAGAAAGAGAATCATGTATGCATGCAAGCAAGCAGGGGATGGGCAGAGAGAGAGGGAGAGAGAATCTTAAGCAGGCTCTGTGCTGATGCGGCAGGGCAGGGGGAGGGCCTCGATCACTTGACCCTGAGATCATGACCTGAGCTGAAATCAAGAGTTGGACACTTACCAACTGAGCCACGCAGATGCCCCTTGCTATTGAGATTTTTTTAAATTTACATTTAATTGGACTTTTAAAACATCTTAATGGAGAATGAGTTAGGAAGTCATTGAAATAATTCATGGGAGGACCTCTATCTCCCCAGGCCCAGCAGCTTCAGTGCAGTAGCTCCTCAAGGATCTACAGACTTTCAGAATAAACTGTCAGAAGCTTATTCCCACCCTGGGGCTAGAGTCTCTGAAACAAGGGGCATCACTCACCTGTCCGGTCAACATCCTTTTTCATGGGCAGTACAGTATAATTCGGTTGTTCATCTGAGGCCTCAAACATCCACAAGTTGGGCTGCAGCATGGATTGAGGCACTTTGTGGGAACTCCCCCTGCCTCCAACCCAGTCCTCTGACCCCTCTCGGAGCTGAGCCTGCTGTAGGTATGGGATCCGGAAAATCTTGTTTTGGTCCAGGCTTAACTTCTTCAGTCTTTAATGAAATAAAGTGAATACAGAATCACAGCAATTATGATACCTCAGGTGCATTTACCTAGCAACTTTAGGGAAAGAATATAGACAGGCTTGGACCCCTACTCCTTTTGTGTGACCTTGAGCAAGTGACTTACCCTCTCTCGGTCTCAATATCCTTATCTCTAAAATGGAGATGATAGTTACTTTCAAGGCTCCAGTGAAGATTAAATAAGACAATGTAAATGGCTCAACACAAAGTAGCTCAGTAAATGGTAAGTGACTCCAAAGTAAAATTTCTAGGGATCTAAAGCTTAACCATTTAAGTGCCAGCTTGAAAACATAATAATAATAAATAAAATAGATGCCAGCATTTCCATTACTTTAATAAAATAGGTAGAATTCAGCCGTTAATTCTTATCTTTCTGGTTCTGATTTTTTTTTTCTGTCTCCTCTCTCAGGGGTCAGGACTCTCTGGTAATATCTCTTTTTTATCCTCTGTTCTCTTTGCCACTTCTGATCTAGTCACTTGATCAGAAATGTCCTACTGATGCCCCACTTTTATGGCTGAGCTAAAGCTCAGAGGGTAGAAATGAATTATCCATGACCACACAGCAGAAGTAAGTGGTGGAGCTGGGATTTCAACTCAGGCCTTTTGGATTCTAGAGCAGCACTCAGGGAATGGGCCATGTTGGGAGTGGTAGGGGGTCCTGCAGAGCAAGGACTGTGCCTTTACCTTCTGAGCCCAGCCAGGCTGGCAAAGCAATTGGGGCTGGAGAGCTTGTTGTCATCCAGCATCAGTGTCTCCAACGCTGGGAACCTCAGGATGTACCTCTTGTTCGTCAGTGACGTTACAGATGGCTCCCTGTGAGTGCAAGGATCCTGGGTAATGAGGCAAGGTCAGGGGACAAACTCCACCATCAACCAAGAGGTGTGGTCAGCTTGGGAATCTCTCTGGTGCCTCTCTAGTTCCCTGAAGAAAGGCGTGATTCCACCCCACCTGACCCCCTCCCCAAATCCTACTCACACATACAGTCTTCTGTATAGAGAAAGGTCGCACACATCCACACACAGATGGACTCACTGAGACTCAGCTGGGGCAGGATGGGGTGCACTAGTAATGCTCATGGAAAATACCAGAGTGAATGAGGCATGCCCAAGTTGGGGGAAACATTCTGCAGAAAGAATACTGCACAATTTTGGGTCAGGTCAGACTCCTAGGTATGCTGTGTCACTCTAAGGATTGGCAACTATGGAAACACCAGGAGACAAAGCCTTTGGCATGGACCACAGCTTTGGTCCATGTAGGCTAAGGCAGGCTGGCTGCAGTGAGGCTCTCCTCTAAACTAACTTAATAAAAAGCACATATTAGCAAGGAGAAGTCTCTTTTTAAACTCAAACTCTCTGAGGAGACCCAGAAACACATGAGAGTGGAATTTAATGGGCTGAGATCCTGAATCACATAGGGGGGGCAGGAAGTCGTGGCATTTAGGTACCACTATTAATGTGGCCTCACTAGTTTTCTAGGGGGATAAACCTATGTAGTTCTTCTATTTTTTTCAACTTAAAAAAAGATTTTAGGGGTGTCTGGGTGGCTCAGTTGGCTAAGTGTCCAACTTCAGGTCAGGTCATGATCTCACGGTCCACGAGTTCCAGCCCTGCATCGGGCTCTGTGCTGACAGCTCAGAGCCTGGAGCCTGTTTTGTATTCTATGTCTCCCTCTCTCTCTGCCTCTCCCATGCTCATGCTTTGTCTCTGTCTCAAAAACAAATAAACCAAAAAAAATTTTTTTAAAAGAGATTTTATTTTTTAGGTAATCTCTACACTCAATGTGGGGTTCAAATCTATATCCCCAAGATCAAGAGTTGCACGGTCTACCAACTGAACCAGCCAGGTGCCTCTTTTGAAGTACACAAAGACAAATGACTCAAATCATGTTTTCAGTTCTCCCTCCAACTGCTTCCCCTCCATATACCCAAATAAACACTCAATACACTCAACAGAGGATGAAAGAAGCCTTTAGTTTATGGTATTTGAAGGTCACAGATGATTCTTCTCTCCTAAAATGACCAACTTTCATGCACTAAATTTTTAATCTCTACCTGAGAGCAACTACAGGAGGATACATAGAAGCTCTGTTGATTTATAATTAATTTGCCAATCTTTTTCCCTCCCGTGAGATGTGAAACAGCTAAAAAAATAAACCTCCAAAAAATTCCTCTCACATTCCATAATGGAGAAACTAGCTCTGTCCTGTCTTTTGTGACAAGTTTTTTGCCTTTTAAAAGTTCCACCTTGGGGTACCTGGGTGGCTCAGTCAATTAAGCCTCCAACTTCGGCTCAGGTCAGATCTCACATTCGTGGGTTCGAGCCCCGCGTCAGGCTCTGTGCTGACAGCTAGCTCAGAGCCTGGAGCCTGCTTCTGGTTCTGTGTCTCCTTCTCTCTCTGCCCCACCCTCATGCTCTGTCTCTCTCTGTATCAAAAATAAATAAAACATTAAAAAAACTTTTTTAATAAAAAAAGTTGCACCTTAATTAAAACATAGAAAAGCTTCATTTTGTCTCTAATACTGATGTCTTAAAATAGGGGGACAGTCAGTAGGTGGGTAAGGAGGACAAGAAGCGAGGCTGCAGAGCAAAGCGTCAGGCTCTCCGATGGAGCCCTTCCATGGCAGTTTTGGGAGAAGAGCTCTTTGTTTGTTGTTGGGTTTTTTTTTTTATTATCAAGTAATTTTATTTATATATATTTTTAAATAGTTTATTACCAAGTTGGTTTCCATATAACAACCAGTGCTCTTCCCCACAAGTGCCCTCCTCCATGACTACCACTCCCCTTCCCTTTCTTCCCTCCCTCTCCAGCCCTCAGTTTGTTTTCAGTATTCAAGAGTCTCTCATGATTTGCCTCCCTCCCTCTCCCTAACTCTCCCCCCCTCCCCTTCCCATGGTCCCCTGTTAGGTTTCTCCTGTTAGACCTATGAGTGCAAACATATGGTATCTGTCCGGGAGAAGAGCTCTTTGAAGTGGCAGGAGTCTATTAGTATGGAGAGGCTGAGATTTCCAGCTATTCAGAGTGGTGCTATTTTTATTACCGTCTCTTGCCAAAAGGAATTAATACCATTTAAAATATGACAGATTTGACTTAATTTTTTTAGAATCTAAGAGTATGCTCCAGTGATGGATTCAGGAATGGGAATCTGTGTGCTATATTAGAAGAAGCATGGGAATGGGGACCAGCAACCCTGAGCTCTGGTTCTGCTGCTGCTTTGCTTGCTGGGTGACTTCTAGCTGGTGTCAAGCATCTCTGGTTCTGGTCAGTTCCTCTATCTATACGATGAAAGAGGACTTCTTTTACTTGACATTGTAAAACTTCTGATTAGGCCAAAAATAATCCTGAACAGAGTGGACCAAGAACTGCAGTGAAACCAATGAAATTTAGCAAGTTCTAATGTCCATTAAAATGTCACATTAGCTCCTGTGATACAGAAAACCCACTGTGCAAGTACAGGATGAGGGAGACATGGCTTCACAGCTTACTTGTGTAAAAGAGGATTTATGATAGGGCTGCTAAAGATCTGGTGCTCTTTTAGGCATTTTTAGAAAAACAGTGCTTAGAAAAAAGAAGCTAACCATCCCACTCTGCTCCGTGCTGATTAAGCCTGAGAGAGATGACACGTGTGGTCCAAGGGGGAAAGGGAACAGCCCTAATGGGAGAGTCTCAAATGTCCAAGTCTCAAATATCAATCAAAACAAGTAATAGGGCAGGCTAATGATGGGAGTAGGTCAGATATGATTCCCCTAACTCACCCAGTCAGAGATAAAGTGTGATCTATCCAAATATGGAGACACAAATAGTTAATAGATGAGATACATGGTGAAATGGAAAAAAGTCAAGAGAAAGGAGGATGGAGAAGCAGGCAGAGTCAGGTCATGAAAAGCCTTGTGATCAATGCTAATGGAGGTTATCTTTAGAACACTAGGAAGCTGCTGAAGGACTTCAAGCAGGGCAGTGATAGAATCAGATGTGCATTTTAGGAACATCCCTCTGGCTGATGGTAAGGAGGGTGGGCTGGGAGGTGATCAAGAGAAAGAAACATCTGACGAGTCCTTAGCTGTATCCCAAGTAGCGGAGGCTGTGCTGATTTGCTACAGCGAGACTAAACAGGACAATAAAAATGGCCAAGTGTGAGAAACATTTAGGAAATACAATTTACATCCAGTGACTGAATGGATGTGCAGGTGAGGGAGGGAAGAACTTGGGCTGATGTGCACTTTTGTCACTCAGACAATAGCACAGTTGGTGGAGAGCAGTGCCTGTCACTGAGGCCAGGGACATGGGAGGAGCTGATCTTGGCATGGGCATGTGTGTGATGACTTTAGTAGGATAAGTAAAATATATGGGCTCATAACTCAGGAGATGGATGTGGGGTAGAGAAATAAAGAAGACCTGGGAAGGGATGAAAACTACCAAGAGAGATAATAAAGATTAAGAAAAACATTGGGTTGAGAGTGGAAAACTGGGGACAATCAACATTTAAGAGGTTGGCAGAAGAAGAGGAACCCACAGAGCATTTTGAGTATGGACAGACAAGTGGGAAGAAAATAACAGTAATACTTGTTTGGAGCCTTATAGCTTTCAAAGCACAATTATTTCAATTGGTATCCTGATGTAAGTAGGAGTGCGTACATTTCCCCCCACCTTATAAGGAAATAGAAGTACACAGCAGTGGAGACTTGCCTTACTTTATGCTATAAGGCTTCCCACTAAAAACAACTAAAATGATGAGTAAAATATAAAACGAAAAAAATTCGTCACTTAATTTAAAATTTTTTTTAAATGTTTATTCTTGGGAGAGGGGTACAGCATGAGTAGGGGAGTGGCAGAAAGGGAGGGAGACACAGAAGTTGAAGCAGGCTCCAGGCTCTGAGCTGTCAGCACAGAGCCTGATGCAGAGCTCAAAGTCACAAACTGCAAGATCATGACCTGAGCCAAAGTTCATAGCTTAACCTACTGAGCCACCCAGGTGTCTGAAAAGAGCCATTATTTAAAAATACGTAAGAGGGGCGCCTGGGTGGCTCAGTCAGTTAAGCGTCTGGCTTCGGCTCAGGTCATGACCTCACAGTTCACGGGTTTGAGCCCCGCACCAGGCTCTGTGCTGACAGCTAGCTCAGAGCCCGGAACCTGCTTCAGATTCTGTATCTCCCTCTCTCTCTGACCCTCCCCTTTTTGGATTTTGGAAGCAATGCATAAAACATCTGTGCTATTCCGACCCATTTACTGAGTATCCTATGAGGATGTCAGTTTTGTGTGAGGCCCAGAGCAAAACAAGGCTTTGCAATAGGTCCAACTGCAGTGAATTATTCTCTGGGCATTATGTCCTTGGCCAATGGCATTGGGCAATATGACTCAGTAGGTCCAACTATGCTCTAAGTGTCTAAGACAAAAAGGTATGTTATATAGTACAGGGTTACCATACATCCTGGTTTTCAAGGACAGTTTGAGTTTTCACCTGTTATCCCAATATAATTAATAGTGTTCCTTTTCCCTCTCAAATATGTCCTGGTTTGGATGATAAGTTACATGGCTTCTCTATGAATGGAGCCTTTTATAGGCATCCACTGCAGAATCATTTTTGAGCAAAGTTATGCCCTATTCTGTGGATAACTATTTTTCTTTGGAAAAAGTTTCCAGCTTATTGTTCCATGCTGGTAAAGACTGAACATCTGGTCACGAGAACACTGTGTGGCCATGTGACCTGAGTGGCTCATCATGAACTAAATGTGCCAGAGAATTCCCTCATCAAGTGTTAAGTAACAGTGTGAAATCTGGCTCAAGCAAGTCTGGAAAAATTGTGTGAATGAATATGGCTTTGGTTCCTATGATGCCTACTCGCGCTGTACTGTTACCTCTCCATCACATCCCACAACTAAGATTCTATGAGTGGTCAATGTAGGAGAAAACCCTAAGCTGGGTTTACAAATGACTGTGCGTGATATTCTGACACTAAAGACAGACTACTGCAGTATTACAACTTTACAGGGGGGGTGGCTTTGAAAGACAGGGGAAGAGAAACCCTCCCAACAGGTAAAACTTAGGGTAATATATCTATTTGCTTTGTTTTGCTGATTCCTAAGCAGTGGTTTATGGTTTAGCTGAATAGTCAAAGCTTGGAAAAAATACTGTGAAACTGCTGACAGGAAGGTCTAAGGGGCAATTATGTGAATGGACCTCTCAGAATGGACAGAGAGTATGAGGATTATCTGTATCCTGTGTGAATGTTTCCCAAAGACTATCCACTCAGAGGAGACTCAATGATGAAGTGGACAAGATGACCCATTTCATTAAGTCAGTTGGCTTCTCTCCTTGGATACCTTAGTACTTACAAAATAGCCTTAGCACCGGCATGGAGGCTAATACACATCCCCTCACCAAAGCAGATCTGGCCATCACCCCTGCTGTGTACCTAAACTGCCACAGCAGAAGCCAATGTTAAGCCCCTAACATGGCACCATTTCTGAAAGAATTAGCCAGCCATCTAGTGAGAAGATGACTGTGGGCACCTTCCTTCATAAAAGGAGAGTAATTTGTTTTGGTTACTGGAAGAAACACGTACTTTGGACGTGGATTTGCATTCCCTGGCCACAATACTCTGCCAGCATTACCATCTGGAGACTTCCAGACTGTCTTACTCATTATCCTGGTACCTCACATACATTGCTTCTAACCATGGAACATATTTGAAAGCAAATAAGTACAATAATGAACTCATAAACATGGAATTCATTTTTTTTTTACCATGTACCTCATGATAGAGAAGTAGCTGAACTAAAAGAAAGGTAAAATCGCTTTTTTTTAAACAACTTATTGCAGCAGCTAAGAGACCACCGCCTGTGAAGTGGGCACTCTGACTTACAGGAAGGGGTTTCATATACACCAGCAACCAATACTGATGCTGGTTTGTTTGTTTGTTTTCATAACCAGAACATAGGACCTAGGAATTAATGGAATGGACTTAATGGAAGGAAATGAGAACAGATCCTCTTACAATGATCCACTTCCAGAATTGTTGCCTCCATTCCTGCAAGTAGAATCTTAGTTGCCTAGGGAGGAAATGCTTTTACAGGAACACAAAGAACAGTTCTCTTAACTAGAAGCTGAGACTGCTGCTGGTCATCGGGGTTCCTCATTCCACTAAACCAACGGGCAGGAAATGGGGAGTTTACTATATTGGCTGAGTGACTAATACTGATTATCAAAAGTAGGTATGATTGCTGTTATACCTTGAGGACAGAAAGAAATATGATTCGAATCCAGGGAATTATAAAATGTTCCTCTTAGAAGTGTCCTCTCCATTAGTCAAAGTAAATGGAATTTTTGCAAGATGAAAAGAGTTCTGAAGACAGATGGTGGTGGGGATAGTACAACGATGTGAACGTACTTATGTGAATACCATTGCACATTTGAAAATGGTTAAGATGGTAAATTTTATGTTATGTGTATGTTACCACAATTTTAAAAAGCATTAATAGAAGAATAAAACCTCATAAAAAAGCATTAATAACTCTGGTCCTTCAGGAATGAACACTTAGAATACCATACTAGTTAAAGAGCCCAGACGGCCAAGATGTTGGAAAACGGAGAAGGGGATATTACATAGGTGATGGAGTAAGAATTCATAAATATGTACTATGGCCTCCTGACCAATTAAGAAAAGAATATTATAGCAAATATGTGTATTTTCTTTCTTGCTTGCTGTGTGTGCATACATGTGTGTGCATAAATTTCTAGTGGTGAATGACTTTGCAGCTTAGTTTTTAATTTATATTCAGGTGGCACTATGACTGCTTTAGAAGAGTAATATCCATAGATAGATACAGTGAGTGATGGAACTGCCTCATCCTTTTAGAGAAGAGTGTAAAAGTGTCTTCATGTAAGAGGAAAAGTTCCTTCATGTACAGTAAGATATACTGTGGTTGCTACTGTTGTATGGAAACTAAAAATGGACAGAAGCAGAAGAGCAGATGTTGGGTGTCCAAGGAGTAGGTGACATCAGTCATCTATTTGATTTTGACATTTATGCCTCTCCTCTGTGTTCTGCTATATATTACAAGGGGTCAGAGCCACCCTTAAACTACACTTCCCAAGTCACCTTCTCAACTGGCTTCCAGTGAGATACTGCCAAGGGAGGGACTGGTGAGATTGGGAGGGCAAAACAAGTGAAAGAGCGACTGTCTTACTTGGTATCTGACAGCTTGCTGGCAGCAGCAGAATGGCAACAGGTGGTACTGACAGCGGCATCAGTGCTGGCAGAGGTTCCGGCCCTGACTGAGGAGACATGTCTGCAGCAGATCTAGAGCTACAGCACTTTTAGAACTTTTAGACCTCTCTAAAAGCCCAGCAACAAGGATGGGGTGCCTGGGTGGCTCAGTCGGTTAAGTGTCTGACTTCAGCTTAGGTCACGATCTCGCAGTTCGTGAGTTCGAGCCCCACATCGGGCTCTGTGCTGACAGCTCAGAGCCTGGAGCCTGCTTTGGATTCTGTGTCTCCCTCTCTCTCTGCCCCTCACCTGATCATACTCTCTTTCTGAAAAATAAATAAACATTAAAAAAAATTAAAAGCCCGGCAGCAGGGATAGGCTGTGGGCCCCAGGCCAGCAGTGTGAACAGCTTCTATCTCTGAGTATCAACCTTTTTCCTTTTTGCACTTTCCATACCTCTCTTCTCCATTTTGCTCTTCCAGCCCTTCCACCACCTATGGTTTCCTCCATTTATTATTGCTAATATTTAGGTGTAATGAAGGCATTCTGATTATGATTTTTTTCAAGAGTCCTTATTCTTTTAGAGGTGTACACTGGATTATTTACAGATGATACTACATGAATCTGCTGTATTCATTTATGGCTAGATACATTTGAGATATTTCTTAAGAATAATCTAAGGTTGGGTGTGGTGGGGATAGAGGTGAAACATGACTGGCTATGACCTCAGAACTGTCAGGCAATAATTTTCGGGTGATGGAGGTTCATTTTGCCATTGACTCTACTTCTATGTGTGTTTGGAATTTTACATAATAAAATGCCACCTATTATCTTTCCCCACTAAAAACAATGAGCTCCTCTCCATTTGCAATACCTCAAGTGGTTTTTATATTCCTGACTAATACGTGTCTGGTCATAAAAAAAAGCCTGCTTAAGATGAAGCCAACACTGAGGGGAAAAAAGATGTGTCCATATGCCTGAAAAAGTGAGCAAGAGAAAGATAAGACAGAGGTTACACACACGGCCAAGAAATACACTGATATTCAGGTGGAGCCCTGACAACATCCTGTGCACCTGTATCCAGCCATACGTGAATCCAGCACTTACCTTAGGACTTACAGGTACATGAGCCAATAAATAATACCCTTTTTTTAAAAGGTAGTTTGAGTTGATTTCTGTCACTGGCAAACAAAAGGAGCCTAACAAAATCCCTAATATAATGATCACTATCATTATTCTAACCCCTTGAGAAACTAACCAACCACTTTCATCACTGTAATTTCCATCACCTCTGCCATCATCACAATAAACATTATCACCATGACTTTCACCTTCACCATCTCTGAACTGGTTAACATTATTAATACCTACTTGTGCAAAAGCACTGGATTGTCATCTAGATGCTTCAGATCAAAGATAAGTAAGACAGAGCTCTCAAAGTGCTCAAAATCTATTTGGAAGACTATATGTATTGCATCCATTTAGCTATCTATTATACATATATATAAGTCACAATAGAATATACTAAGTTCTAAAGTAAGAAGGAAAACATTAAATTCAACAGATGCTTAGAAAAGGGAGGAAGAAGTATGGTCTAAAGCAGGCAGGGAAGCCTTCTGGTAAGGAAAGGAGGAGGGTCAGAGCATGCCCTTGGAATACATAAGAGGAGAACATAATGGTCATAAGCATGGCCTCTGGACTATGCTTAAATTCTGACTCACTTATTAGCATTTATTTAACATATCTGTGCCTCAATTTCCTTATCTATAAAAGAGGGATAATAATAAGACACCTACTTCATAGGATTGTTGTGAGGATCTAATGAGTTAATATGTATATGTGCTGAGAACCATGACTGGCACATAGTAAGCACTATGAATATGGCAGTATTATGAACAGAGCAAGGACTGGTACATTCTGGTCAGAAAGCATGGCTGGAACAAAGGTGAAGAATGGGAACATACAAAGCATACATAGCAGGTTTGTGAAGGTGAATAGTCTGACAAGAGCAAGATCCACAATTTACCAATGACCAATCAGAGGCAGGGAAAGGGACTTGTTAGATACCTGAGCATCTCCTAGTAGCATAGGAGTGTGAGGACACATCTGAGGCCTAGTCATTCTTTGGGTCCCTGCTCCCATGACTGTCTTTCCTAGGAACTTCAGTTGGTAGTATTTTCCCTGCTTTGAGCACTTATAGACTATCTTTATAGCACTTCTGAGCTGCTCTGGGCTATTTCTTTGCATAATTTGTGCCCAAATATTCATGAGGGAACATGCGGCATGGACCCTAGAATATAGAACTTACTGTTCTGTGACAGCCAAATTGAGTGGCAGGGAGGTGAGCCCGTTGCCTGTGAGGAGCAGGACACGAAGGTGTGGCAGAATCCCCAGATTACATATGGCCTCTGCAGTCAGGCTGTTGAAGGAAAGGTCCAGGAACTATGGTACAAAGATAAAAGATGGGAGAATAGAAGCACTACGCATGACAATGATGCTCATATATAAGGTGGGAGCTAACTACTTTTTTTTTTTAACCTTCTGGGGAGCCCCATCACTCACAAGCCTAAAACCCTCTTGACTCTCTTGATTAACATTCAAGGCCCACTACAGTCCATTCCCAGCCTATTTTCTAGCTCTAGCTCCCACTGCAAATCTTGATTTGTCCTGTGGTGCTGACCAAAGTGACATCTTTCCCATTCCCTGCATCACCCCACCTAGAGATGACTGCTTGAGCTTTTCACTCAAACAGGAATGCCTTTTCTCCAGGTGTCTGAATCCAAGCCCCAAAAGGGCAACTCAAAATCTGCCTCCTTATAAAACCTTTCCTAATTCCCCACCCAGATGGAATCTCTCTCTTCCCTGACTATGAGTGCTTTATCTAGGGGTACTTCTCATAGTCAACCAGGTATCTGATAGTTGGATACACATCTTGGGAATAAGGATATTGGGACATGGATGTGCCTAGCATACTCCTGGAACACAGTGGTGGACTAGACCATGAATGTCAGGTCAAGGACCATGCTACTCTATCGCTATATCCATGTAATCTAGCATAGGACCTGGTACATAGTAGGTGCATATAGAAATCAGCCGAAATGAACTGGCTTATGAAGGCAATGACCCAAACTTTCACCTCATTATCAACCACCTTCTAACTGGCCACCTAGACTTATGAAATAATTGACTGGGTCGGAGGCCAGTCAATAAACTGAGTTTCTATGTGCAAAGAGAAAGGCAATTGGGATAAATGATATCAAGCAGTCTTTGTTCTCTCTCGTTTGGGCCTCTCTAGACACTCAATTTAGTGCTTATGTATAAATCTGCTTCCTCTCCTCCCCCTCCATCCACACACACACACTTTGAAGCCTATTGAAAAATATGGGAACAATTTCAGCATCTTACCCAGCTGGTGAAGGAACAAGGTCTTTGGTCAACAACTTCAGTGTTACACAGTCAGTCAGACATATAAACAACTGAGTGCAGGTTGCCAGAGGAGAACTGGGTTTGGTCTGACTTCTCTGTTATAATTAATTTATTGTCTCTGTAGGCCTAAGTTTGAGTACTGGCCAAATGTGTGATTTGAACAAATTATTTAACCTGAGCTTCCTTATCTACAAAGTAGAAATAATAATGAGTTCTTGGGGTGCCTGTGTGGCTCAGTTGATTATGTGTCCAACTCTTGATTTCAGCTCAGGTCATGATCTCACAGTTTGTAAGTTAGAGCCATACATTGGGCACTGACAGTTTGGGCTTCTCTTTCTCCTTCTCTCTTTGCCCCTCCCCTGCGCATGCGTGCTCTCTCTCTCTCTCTCTCTCAAAGTAAATAAGTAAACTTTAATAATGAGTCCTTATGAGGAATTATGTAGATAAAACCTTTAGCATGAGTTTGCCACATTGTAAGAACTTAGTTAATGTTGGCTGTCATCATTATAACCATTCCTTCATTCAAGGACTGTATGCTAAAGGTTGCTTTGTACCAGTCTCTGTCCTCTGCTAGCTCACAACCTAGTTGGGCAGCTAGATACACATATGTATCTACTACGTAGCAACGCTGCTGATAGGGATCTGAACACAAACCAATGGAAGCACAAAGGAAGGAAGAGTCAGCTCTACCAGAGGATGTAGCAGGCTTCACAGAGCAGGTGATGCTTGAGTTGTCTTCAGAAACTAGCTGGTAGTTACCAAATTGTTAAGGGCAAAAAGATATGCAGTACATGAGCCAGGAGGCAAGAGGTAGCCTAGCCTGTTCTGAGAACTGCAAACAGTCTAGGTATGACTAGAGTCTGTGGTACAACAGGGGGCTTGATAAGACTGGGCAGGCCATGAAAGATGCCAAGCACCAAAGGAGTGCTGAGTTCATGCCCCCATTAGCAAATTCCAAGTTTTGAGAATTCACACAAAGGGGTGATTCCACTTGGCAGGGGCAAAGTGAGAAGCTTTCAAGGAGGAAGACTTGGAAAACTGACTCAGATAATCACAGGTAAAGGTGGGGAAGTCCTCTCTCTTGTACACTTATTTGGGCAGTCAATAAAACCTATGGATTCTATCTCCTTAATATCTTTCATTCTTGATTCCTTCAACTCATTCGTCATGCAGCAACCCTACCTATCATCTACTGGATACTTCAAACTCCTTAGGAAGGCTTGCAAGGCTTCCCACAGTCTCTCTCCTGCTACCTCTCCAGGCTCATCTGTCACCACACTCTACTGTGCTTCACTCTCCATTCCAACCACACGGACCTGCTTCATCAGTTTTGCAGCTCAGGGGTTGGGAAACTAACACCCCTGAGCCACATCCATCCTGTTGCCTGTTTTGTGGGCCCTCTAAGCTAAGAATAATTTTTATACTTTTAAATGGTTGAAAAAAGATCAAAGACTAATGTGTGAAAATTATGTGCAATTCAAATCTCAGCATCACAAAGTTTTATTGGAGCACAGCCATGCTCATTTGTTTACATAGTATCTATTGCTGCTTTCCTTTGTAACAGCAAAACTGACTGATTATGACAGTTGTGACTAGTTATGATCATACAGACCACAAACCTTAAAACATTCACTGTCTGGTCTCTTACAGAAAAGTTTGGTGGCCCCTATACTAGTTGTTTGGCTATTCAACGTTGCGTCCAAATTTGCTCTCCATAGAATTAAGGGCAGCTTGAAGAAATGAATAGCCTTAGAATCACAGATCACAGAACTTAACAGCTGGCCCAGAATTTACAGAGGGGGAAATTTAAGTCCCAGAGAAGGGAAGTGAGTTGGCCAAGGAGCTATGTCAGAGTAGTGGCACAATCAAGACAAAAAACAACGTCTCCTGACTCTCAGGGCAGGGCTCCAGCTGGGCCTTTTTCAGACCTGTCTGCAGAAAACCAAATCAGGGCAAAGTTAAGCTTTTCTAAATTGACTGCGGAAGAATTCTACTCTTCTGGTGGGAGCCTTTCTGGCAAACAAGAACAGAAGATTCTTAACCTCCTGCATCTGCTGAGTCACATCAAGTTTTATCACACTTCAAAGTATTCATTACTGTGAACTGCAAATTCAGGACTTTTGACAGCTTTATGCTTTTTCTTAGAGAAACCTTGCAAATCATAGAGACAGAAACAAATGATTAGCCAAGAGATTTCCTCTTCTCATTTATATTCCGCACCTTGACTTTGATCTCCTGTCTTATGTAAATAAATTCCCTTGGGTAAGCTTGGGTCTGCTGGATAAATAATCTTTATCAGAAGCTACCAAACTATGAACTGGGACATCTAAGAGTCAATCATGATCAACCATTAGAGCCAAGCTAGTCAGCTGTGGGGGTCATGTCCCCTTCCTATGGCCCACTGGCACTTGAAATAGGGTTTGAAATAGTAAGCCTCAGGAAGACAAGATGCCTGGCACAATGCATGACACACAGGAACTCAAATAACTAATCTTTTAAAAAGTAAAATAACCCCCCAAATGGAAGTTCATAAGAAGTTCCCAGGTCTGTATATCACGGAAATGGTTACCTGTATCTCTAACATCCGGAATCTGTTTTCCATTGTTTATACTAAAATCTTGTATACAATGTTTTTTTTTTCTTTTAAAAATGGCACAAAATTAGACCAGTTGTTGTCAATTTACACTCACTATGTTTTATTGGACTTTCAAGAGCTCTGCTTCCTGGACAAATCTTAGGACTACTCCTGTTCCAAATCACAGTAAATCACTGCTATCCTCAATATGACTTGAAACCAAGGGGGGAAAGTACCATTACATTACTACATTCAGTATAACATGTTTTAAGGACTCAAGGACAGGGGCGCCTGGGTGGCTCAGTCGGTTGAGCATCCGACTTCAGCTCCAGTCATGATCTCACAATTCATGAGTTTGAGGCTGCGTCAGGCTCTGTGCTTACAGATCGGAGCCTGGAGCCTGCTTCAGATTCTGTCTCCCTCTCTCTCTGCCCCTCCCCTACTCGTGCTCTGTCTCTGTCTCTCAAAAATAAATTAAAAAAAAAAACATAAAAAGAAAAAAGAACAGAAGAACATATAATCCATTTTAGGAAGCTCGCCATCCTGAGCAGTTAAAGCTTTAAAAACTTTGGCATACAAAGGGCATCAATTCTGAAATGTTCACTCTTGTGGAAGAACTCTCTCTCTCTTTACCAAGACTAAGTGAGGCTTTTGTGAAGAGTGACTGACCCTTCATGTTGGCAGATTAAATAATTTAAGTTATCAGCTTTTTGAGGTCAACCCCAAGGTGTATGACACACAGACATTCTGCTGAGATTTGAATCTGAAACCCTTCTACTGAAAGGCCAACATGTGGGGAAGAGTCCACTATTCAGTGAATGAGCCTAGCCAGATGCCAAGCTCCACACTTTGCTCCAACTCTGTTGTTCTCTAATCTCTATGCAAGCAGTGACTCTCAGTGCCATAAGCTTTGTTTCTCTGTGGAAAATGGCTCTAAAGTTTTCATGGAAGTTGAAGAGGTGATTAACTTGAAGTATGAGAACATGCAGAGGAAATATATCGCTACAGGAAACTTAATTTGAGAAAAAGACAAGAATGCAAACTAATTTTTCTATAATTTTCAATCTGTGGTTTAGAGAAGAGCTATGGCTATATAAATGTCAAGATATGCTGTAGGACTCATAGGATTCCTGTTTTATTTCACGGTCACCTCTGGGCCCATAGACTAGGCTTTTAGCCTCATTTATCTGACCCCACTGGAGTAATTTGGCTCACTCAGACCAGGACTGGTCTCTGGAATCAGTCCACAATGCCTCTAGGTCAGCTGATCCAATCTGCTATGTCTAGCACTTAACCTCCAAGGCTTCTCAGCTGCCACTGGATCCAGATCTCCCCTCAATCTTGACTTCCTATAGAACTCTATTTAAACTCACTTTTTTGCACAGACTCCTTTGGCATGATGTTTGGCATTTATTTTCCCAGACCATGCACAATGGTCATAGGTGTGATACAGTGTCACCTATATACCATTGCTGCCACTTACCACGACCCTCACCACCACCACCATCCCTACCACCCTCACCAGAGGACTGCTGTCAAGCAAGAGTCTGGCTGTAAAGGCCCAGAGAGCACCTTCCGAGCAATTGTAATCAGTAGAAACCTCTATATCCATTCCTTATAAGGAAACAAGTGGGCACCAAAAACTCCTTACTTCCAACTTACTTCCAAGAACTTAAAGTCTCCATATTTCACATAGATGGTTTTGATTCCATTAAATGCAAGCTCCAGTTCCTTTAAGGCTGGAAATGTATGAAATGCCTCTACAGGGAAAGGAGAAAGAGAGAATCAGCTACTTGTAAAGACTTAAGAAACAGAGTTAACGGTCATTTACTGGGTTCTCACTGGGTTAGGCCAGGCTTGCAGTCAGGGGCTTTGTACCCACATCCTTTAAATCTCTCACAACCCTGAACAATAGGGATTACTACTCTCATTCTACTGCTGAGAAAATTGAAGCTCGGATAGGCTAAGTGATTTGCTAGAAATGGAATTTCTGGGAAATAAAAGGGCCAAGAATTGAATCTAAGTCTATCTAACTCCGAAGCCCACTTAAAAATTATCTTTGTTACTTCTTATAAGAGTAAAACATGCCTACCAAAAAAAGTTCAGAAATACAGAAAAACAAAAGTTCCCTTGAAATCTCAACACCCAGAGATAACCACTGAAAGTTTCATGTATAATACTCCAGAATTTTTCTCATATGTACAGTGAAATACACACACCTTATTACACAAATAGAATCATACCATACACACTGTACTGTGACTTGCCTTTTCCCCTAACAATATGACTTAAAGACTGTTCCACGTCAAAACAGGTAGATCTTCATAGTGTCTGAGTTATGTTCTACATAATAGACATATTTTAATTTATTTAACCATTCCCTTATTGATATCCTTGAGGCTATCTGGACTAAAAGTAAGAACACTTTTCCCTTTCTGTATGAGAATTGGGCTTTAGGTTAACTTTCTAGCCCTGTTCCCTGGTAACCTGAAACAAATGGTATGTTTACATAGTTAGGCAATATTATTTTGGTAAAAATGATGCCAGACTGGTAAATCACATCTGGACTAGAAGAAACTGGAAATGAACTATAAACATCTGAAGGGGGCACTGTAACTTTGGGCTTCCCTGTGTGTGGTGACTCCCATAATTAGTCATGTCCTTTGCAAGAATTCTAGGAGCCATGTCTATTGAGCATTATAATAGCTATTTGCTTTTGTGGGAAATGAGACATCTAAGCCAGAGTGGCTCTTATGTCTACCCAATGAGAGTCTTGTTGTCTTGGACCTGAGCACAGGCTGCAGAGAACGGCCATGGCTGTGCGAACTGCTGTGAGGGATGCACCAAAGAGCCCTGCAGATGCTGTGCTGCTGGTACACTACATGGAATGAGTTAGAGACTTCTGGTGTCAAGTGGGGGCCTGTAGTTGTGGTGTGAATCAGAATGTTAGTAGAGCCTGAGGAAAAGACTGCTGGTAGGTATTTCAAGATGTTTCCAATGAGCATCCTTGTACAAATTTGTTTCTGTAGGTTAAATTCCTGAAAATGAAAATACTTGATTAAAGGCAAAGACTATTTTAAGAGACACTGCCAAACTGTCTTCCAAAGATGTTGCACCAACTTATTACACTTCTGCCAGTGAATACCAGTATCCATGTCCCCATCAATGGATCAGTCCTTCTCATTTTTGCCAATATTTTATAGGCAAAATATAGGATTTTGATTTCATTTTAATTATTAGTGAGGTTGAACATCTTTTCATACACGTATTGGCCTTTACAAAGCCCATGTTCCTGACAGAACACATTATTTCCTCAAGGACAGGGACTGTATCACATGCTTCTTTAAAGACATCTCTCAAACTCAACATTTAAAAACTGACCTCATCATATTTTCTCCTAAACTCCTCTAATGTTCTCAGTGAACCCCTTTGGTTCCTCTCTCATTCCATGTGTCCATTAGCTACCAAGTCCTGTTATTTCTACCTTATCCTGAATCTCTCTTGCAATCCTCCTCACCTTTACTGCTTAGCTCCTCCCCTGGAGAAAGTGCAATCATCTCCCAGATTTCCTGGCCCCTATCTTCTCCTCTTATCATTTACTTTCCTCATGGCCATCACTGAACCTCTCTACTTACAGAAGTTCCAAGGCTCTCTTCTGCCTGCAGGATTAGGGACGACTCAGGGCTCTTGATACTCTAGTCCCTGCCAACCTTTCTAGAACCCATTTTCACCTACTTACAAGCCTTGCAAACATACAAAGCCTCTTCAGGGTCCTGATCAGGCACTGCTGTCTCACATCTGCTCCAATGGCCTGAAATACTTTCTAATTCCTGAGGTGCTTCTGTTCATTTCTTAGGTCTCTGCTAGGTGCCCCCCTCCTCAGAAGTTTCTCCAAACACTATGGTTGATGTCCCTGCTTATATGCTTGCATATCATTTTCTGATTCCCTGTATCACTGCATTTACCATATCCTGCTATAATTGTCTGCGTCTGAACCCATTTTCCCCAACAAACTGTAAGCTCACCAGAACAGGAACTGGATCCATTCATTTCTAAAGGCCAAGCACTCACATAGTCCCGACACCCAGCAGGGGTCGCTGTGGACTTGCTGACTGAACGAGAAGCCTTTATGCTCCTATAGAAATTCTTACAGGCTTAAAAACATTTTTATATACCTACCTCATCTCACCCGACAAGGCATCCTGCCGAGGGGAGGAAGAAAGGAATGAAATTGTCTCCATTTACAGAAAGAGAAGCAGCAGCTCACAGAGAAACGCTCTAAGTAGGTAGTGTCAGCTCTAGGCTGAAATCCCAGTCCATGGGTTCTGCAGAACCCAGCCTGTCACACTCCAAAAGAGATGAGCAGCCAGGCATGAATGGACTGACAGGTAAGTTCTAATATGAGCGACTGGCTGTGCTGGCTAAGATGCAGAAGGTATTTTTCAGGAAGAAAAGCTTACCTAAAGGCAGCAGGTTTTCTGAGGCATTGATGTAAATCACTGAGTGAAAATGCTTGAAGTCCTTTTCCTTAGCCTGTAGGAAAGCATTTCAAAAGAACACAAGATTTGTTCCCTGCCTAGAGGCCTTGCCAAAGCTCCAGAACTGCTGTCAGTGGAGCAAAGACCTACAGGGATAAGCTATATTCTTAGCAAAGAGCACCCACTTGCTGATGGCCAGAATGACTTTTCTGCTTCTACTTTTTTCTATCATGAAATAGTTCATATCTACAGAAAAGCTTAGAGAATGAAACTCTGAAGATCATTGTAACCACTATCCACCTTTAATATGAAGATTATGCTGTCTTTGCTTCAAATTTCCTTAAAGAAAAATACAATAGAGTTGACGACGCCCTCCAGTCCCATATTCTTTTTGTTTGTTTTTGTTTTTTTAAATAGTTTCTTGTCAAATTGGTTTCCATAGAACACCCAGTGCTCTTCCCCACAAGTGCCCTCCTCCATTACCGCTACTTCCGTTCCCCCTCCCCCTCCCCCTTCAACCCTTGGTTCGTTTTCAGTATTCAATAGTCTCTCAGGTTTTGCGTCCCTCTCTCCCCCCAACTCTTTCCCCCTTCCCCTCCCCATGGTTCTCCATTAGGTTTCTCCTGTTAGACCTATAAGTGCAAACATATGGCATCTGTCCTTCTCTGCCTGACTTATTTCGCTTAGCATGATATCCTCGAGGTCCATCCACTTTGCTACAAATGGCCATATTTCATTCTTTCTCATTGCCATATATATATATATATATATATATACACACATACATATACATACACCACATCTTCTTGATCCACTCATCAGGTGATGGACATTTAGGCTCTTTCCATGTTTTGGCTATTGTTGACAGTGCTGCTTTGAACATCGGGGTACATGTGCTCCTATGTGTTGGCACTTCTGTATCCCTTGGATAAATCTCTAGCAGTGCTATTGATGGGTCATAGGGGAGTTCTATTGATAGTTTTTTGAGGAACCTCCACACTGTTTTCCAGAGAGGCTGCACCAGTTTACATTCCCACCAAAGTGTAGGAGGGTACCCGTTTTTCCACATCCTCACCAGTCTCTTGATTTGTTCATTTTAGCCACTCTGGCTGGCATAAGGTGGTATCTCAGTGTGGTTTTGATTTGTATTTCCCTGATGATGAGTGATGCTGAGCATCGTTTCATGTGCCTGTAGGCCATCTGGATGTCCTCTTTGGAGAAGTGTCTGTTCATGTCTTCTGCCCATTTCTTCACTGGATTATTCGTTTTTCAGGTGTAGAGTTTGGTGAGTTCCTTGTAGATTTTAGATACTAGCCCTTTATCTGATATGTCCTTTGGAACTATCTTTTCCCATTCTGTAGGTTGCCTAGTAGTTTTCTTGGTTGTTTCCTTTGCAGTGCAGAAGCTTTTTATCTTGATGAGGTCCTAACAGTTCATTTTTGCCTCCATTTCCCTTGCCTTTGGGGATGTGTCAAGTAGGAAATTGCTGTCGTTGAAGTCAAGGAGGCTGTTTCCTACTTTCTCCTCGAGGGTTTTAATGGTTTCCTGTCTCACATTCAGGTCCTTCAGCCATTTTGATCTTATTTTTGTGTATGGTGTAAGAAGGTGGTCTAGTTTCATTCTTCTGCATGTTGCTGTCCAGTTCTCCCAGCACCACCTGCTAAAGAGGCAGTCTTTTTTCCAATGGATACTCCTTCCTGCTTTGTCAAAAATTAATTGGCCATACATTTGTGGGCCAAGTTCTGGGTTCTCTATTCTGTTCCATTGGTCTATGTGTCTGTTTTTGTGCCAATACCATACTGTGTTGATGATGACAGTTTTGTAGTAAAGGATGCCTCCCGTTTGGGTTTTCTTCTTCAATATTACTTTGGCTATTCGGGGTCTTTTGTGGTTCCATACAAATTTTAAAATAGCTTGTTCTAGCTTTGAGAAGAATGCTGGTGCAATTTTGATGGGGAGTGCATTGAATGTGTAGATTGCTTTGGGTAGTAATGACATTTTCACAATGTTTATTCTTCTGATCCAAGAGCATGGAATGTTTTTCCATTTCTTTGTGTCTTCTTCAATTTCTTTCATAAGTTTTCTGAAGTTTTCATCATATAGGTCTTTTACATACTTGGCTAGATTTATTCCTAGGTATTTTATGGTTTTTCATGCAATTGTGAATGGGATCAGTTTCTTGATTTCTCTGTTGCTTCATTATTGGTGTATAGGAATGCAACCAATTTCTGTACATTGATTTTGTACCCTGAGACTTTACTGAATTCATTCATCAGTTCTAGAAGGCTTCTGGTGGAGTCAATTGGGTTTTCCATGTAGAGTATCATGTCAAATGCGAAAAGTGAAAAGTGTGACTTCTCTGCCAATTCTGATGTCTTTTATTTCCTTTTGCTGTCTGACTGCTGATGCTAGGACTTCCAGCACTATGTTAAACAGTGGTGAGAGTGGACATCCCTGTCATGTTCCTGTTCACTGGGGAAAGCTCTGTTTTTCCCCATTGAGGATGATAGTAGCTGTGGGCTTTTCATAAATTGCTTTTATAATGTTTAGGTACGTTCCTTCTATTTCAACTTTCTCAAGGGTTTTTATTAAGAAAGGGTGCTGTATTTTGTCAAATGCTTTTTCCACATCTATCGACAGGATCATATGGTTTTTATCTTTTCTTTTGTTAATGTGATGTATCACATTGATGGATTTGTGAATATTGAATCAGCCCTGTAACCCAGGAATGAATCGCACTTAATCATGATGGATACTTTTTTTTTTAATATGTTGTTGAATTCGATTTGCTAGTATCTTGTTGGGTATTTTTGCATCTGTATTCATTAAGGATATTGGTCTGTAGTTCTTTTTGGCTGGGTCTCTGGTTTGGGTATCAAGGTAATGCTGGCTTCATAGAATGAGTTTGGAAGTTTTCCTTCTATTTCTATTTTTTGGAATAGTTTGAGAAGAATAGGTATTAGCTCTGCTTTAAATGTCTGGTAGAATTCCCCTGGGAAGCCATCTGGCCCTCGGCTCTTATTCATTGAGAGATTTTTGATAACAGATTCTATTTCTGCATTGGTTATCAGTCTATTCATGCTTTCTATCTCTTCTTGTTTGAATTTTGGTAGTGCATATATGTTTAGGAATTTGTCCATTTCTTCTGGGTTGTCTAGTTTGTTGGCATATAGTTTTTCATAGTAATCTCTAATGATCGCTTGTATTTCTAAGGGATTGGTTGTAATAGATCCATTTTCATTTGTGATTTTGTTTATTTGGGTGCTCTCTCTTTTCTTTCTAAGGAGCCTGGCTAAAGGTTTATCAATTTTGTTTATTTTTTCAAAAAACCAACTCTTGGTTTCATTAATCTGCTTAACTGTTTTTTTTGGATTCAATATTGTTTATTTCTGCCCTGATCTTTATTATTTCTTTTCTTCTGCTGGGTTTGGGGTGCTCTTGCTGCTCCCCTTCTAGTTCTAGAAGGTTCTGTTAGATTTTGAATTTGTGCTTTTTCTAGTTTGTTGAAACAGGCCTGATTGCAATATACTTTTTCTTAGGACTGCCTTTACTGCATCCCAGAGATTTTGGATTTTTGTATTTCCATTTTCATGTGATTCCATATATTTTTAAATTTCTTCTCTAATTGCCTGATTAGCCCAATCATTCTTTAGTAGGGTGGTTTTTACCCTCCACATTTTGGGAGGTTTCCCAGACTTTTTCCTGTGGTTAATTGAAAGTTTCATAGCATTGCGATCTGAAAGTGTGCATGGTATGATCTCAATTCATTTACATTTATGGAGGGCTGCATTATGCCCCAGTATGTTCTATCTTGGAGAATGTGCCATGCACACTCAAAAAGAAGGTGAATTTCCTAACTTCAGGATGCAGAGTTCTAAATATATCTATCAATTCCATCTGTTCCAATGTCTCATTCAAGTCCATTGTTTCTTTAGTGATTTTCTGTCTGGTTGATCTATCCATTGCTGTCAGTGGAGTATTAAAGTCCCCTGCAATTAGCACATTCTTATCAATAAGATTGTTTCTGTCTGTGATTGTTTTATGTATTTGGGTGCTCCTGAATTTGGCACATAGATGTTTATAATTGTTAGCTCTTCCTGATGGAGAGACCCTGTAATTATTATATAATGTCCTTCTTCATCTTTTGTTACTGCCTTTAGTTTAAAGTCCAGTTTGTCTGATATAAGTATGGCTACTCTGGCTTTCTTTTGGCTTCCAGCTGCATGATAGATATTTCTCCATCCCTTTACTTTCAATCTGAAGGTGTCTTCAGGTCTAAGGTGAGACTCTTGTAGACAGCAAATAGATGGATTTTGTTTTTTTATCCATTCTGCTACCCTCTGTCATTTGGTTGGAGCATTCAGTCCATTTACATTTGGTGTTATTATTGAAAAATGTGGGTTTAGATTCATTGTGTTCTCCATAGAGTTCATGTTTGTAGTGGTGTCTCTGGTATCTTGTATTCTTTGCAACATTTCCCTCATAGAGTCCCTCTTAGGATTTCTTGTAGGGCTGTTTGGTAGTCATGAATTCTCTCAATTTTGTTTATTTGGGAACACTTTTATCTCTCCTTCTATTCTGAATGACAGGCTTGCTGGATAAAGGATTCTTGGCTGTACGTTTTTTCTGTTCACATTGAAGATTTCCTGGCATTCCTTTCTGGCCTGCCAAGTTTCATTAGATAGGTCTGTAACCACTCTCATAGGTTTCCCTTTGTATGTTAGGGCCCTTTTATCCCTGGCTGCTTTCAGAATTCTCTCTTTATCTGTATATTTTGCCAGTTTTACTATAATATGTCATGCCAAAGGTCAATTCAAATTACATCTTAAGGGGGTTCTTTGTGCCTCTTGAATTTGAATGTCTATTTCTTTCCCGAGATTCAGAAAATTCTCAGTTATAATTTGGTCTAGTACCCCTTCAGGACCTCTCTCTCTTTCTTCCTCTTCAGGAACTCCTATGATATGGATGTTGTTCCATTTGATTTTATCACTCAGGTCTCAAATTCTCCTTTCCTGCTCCTGGATCAATTTCTCTCTCTCTCTCTCTCCTTTTTTTTTTTTTTTTTTGGCTTCCTCTTTTGCTATAACTGTGTCTTCTAATTCACCTATTCTTCTCTCTGCCTCTTCAATCCATGAGGTGGCCACCTCCATTTTATTATTCACCTCATTCTCCTGTCCCATATTCTTCCTCAACTGTATTCTTCTCCCTCTCTCACAGATAACAGCTATCTGGTGATCATCATTCTCATACTTGTTTTATACTTGTATTCTACATATATGTATCCATAAGCCATATGTAGTATTATTTACATGTTTTTAAATACTATATTATATGCAAATCATACTGTAGGCATCATTTTGCAACCTGCCTTTTTCACTCAACACTATGATTTTAAGATTTACTTGTGTTGATACACATAGATCTTTTGAGATTTACTTATGTTACTCATTTTAATTGCTGTATTGTATTATACTACCAATCACTCTTCATATGCCATGGAAGGCCTACAAACCAAAAACATTTGCCATAATTGCAAATACATTGGCTAATGGGGGGCCACAAATGTGGCTCCAGGCTACCTGTTAGCCAATTTAAAGAAAGAAACATGATGCACTATAGGAGTCACAGTGTGTGTTAAGTTAAGAACTAGCATCTTAGGAGAAACATTACCACTCCTGGCATTGAAACTTGAGAGAAATTTCTTCTGATGGGAACTCAGTGTCACCCCATCAGAATTCTATGACAAATTCAAACCAATTCCCATGCTGCTGCTTCCTTTAATTCACCTCACACAGACCAATGGCTTACAGCAAAAGATTGTGTCTGAATGTTGTTTCTACACAGTGAGTCTTTGGCCCTCCCCACCCCCATCCCCCAGGGACTCTGGTGGTACAGTGGACAAACGGCCAGGAACCATCTCAGATCTGGCTCATCACAATCCCATCTCTGCTGGCTCACCCTACCTTGGACAACTTCAGGCCGCTCACATTAATGGTGCACAGGTCTGGTGGCTCCCTTACACAGTGGTGCTTCAGCTGGAACACAGTGCAAAGAGTCAGCTCTCAAGGTCCCAACAAAGTTTATATAATTGGCCAAAACAACAAATGACTCCCTGTTGAGAAAGGCGGCCTGGTACAGTGCAAAGAGCATGGGCTTTGGGGGTTGTCAGAACAGAGCTGCCACCTCAGCCCTTCTACCTCTCAGTTTCCCATCTACAAGATGGAGATAGTCACACTGACTTTATAGCATTCTTAGGAGGATAGCCTTTCCTCTCTGTTCCTTCTCTGTCTTTTCTGAGCCCCACTTTTTCTACCTGGCTCTTTTAAAAAAATCTATATTTCTGAGGCTTTACCAATCTCAATTACATGTATAATAATTTGCTTGGTCATTTGTTCATTCTTTAATTTACTATTTACTAAGCATTATTTGAGCCATGTATTGTGCTAAGTATATCAATACACTTTTTTCTAATCCTAACTAAAGCCTTTGACATAAGTATGATCATTTTCCTTTTTAAATGAGAGAAATAAGGTTAAGAGAGATAAAGTACCTTGCCTAAGGTCCCACAGCTAGTACGTGGTAGATGATTTGAATCCACTCTGTGCTCTTTTGACTATCATATGTTGCCCCTCATAAGTAAAAAAGTTTGAAGAAAATCTCAATGTTGGAGCTTCTATTTGTTTGACCAAACATCATTCTTTTTTCTTTTAATAATTTTATTACGGCATCTATTGTGTTTAGGCATGGAATTAAACATTTAGAATATTCTAGTCACAGAACTTAAAATAGCATGGAAGCCAAGCTGCAAGTATTTATAAATGTGATACTATTTCTATTTTTTTTACAGATTTATTTAAATAATTTCTACACACAACATGCAGCTCGAACTCACAACCCTGAGATCAAGAGTCAGAAGCTCTACTGACTGAGCCAGCCAGGCATCCCTAAATGTGACAAATATTTTAAAGGAGAAATTCAAGATGCTACAGGAGACAATAACAGAAGGCCCTAACCTCCGCATGAAAGTGAGGAAATATTTAGTTGAGAAAGTAATATTTCAGGTAAGACCCAAAAGCTATGTAGGAGTTGGTCCCATGAAAGTGGGTGGCAGGCCTGTGAAAGCTATCAAGGCAAGAAATACACAGGTGCTTTTGAGAGGATGAAAAACAATAAGGGAAGAAAGGCAGCCACTGGATCATTTGGGTCTATACTGCCTGTGTAAAGGAGTGTGGATTTTGTTCTAGTCAGCAGAAAGCTAACAGACTTTTTTTTTTTTTTTTGCAAGAGCTCACAGAAATTTTATGAAAATTGCTTTGTCTGACACACACAGAAAAGATGAGGAGAGACCAATACATCAGACACTATTAATTACCTTCCCTAGAGCTAGTTCTCTACTACTTCCTTATTAGAGAATCACAGTTATTCACACTTCTCTGAGTGGATGTGTCCTTAGGCCCAAGCTCCAAGGATAAGTCCTGACTATCTAATCCAATCTTGGAGGTCATGTTCCCCCAACTAATGACTGTTGGGAGCTTATAATATAGATCTGGCCAATGAAACAAACACTGGCTGCTGGGAGTAGGAGGCCAGTTCTGGGGAGCTCTTTCTTACTTTTGAAAATAGACATCAGACAGTGACAATCCCTTTTGTACCTCTGGATGTCATTCTTTATATGTGATAACTGGAGTTGCTGCAGCCATCTTGGGATCATGAAAGCAACCAGCCCAAGAGGACAAGTTAACATGCTAAGGAAACAAGAGCAGAAATATGAAGGAATCTATTTGGGCCTTTAACAGTAAATTCACCTACCCTGGAATAGCAATGCCCCTGGCTTCTTTTCATGTGAAATAAAAGCATCCTAATTTGTTCAAACTAGTAGGAAATCATTGAATTAGTCTGATAAAAAATGATGGTGGTCCAGATTAGAGTAGAGGCAGTGGAGATGAGGAGAATGCAGATTTGACAACTATTTAATAAAAGTGCCAGGGCTTAGTAGTGGCCAGGAATGGGGTGGTGAGGGAGAGGCAGGTGTTGAGGCTAACCCCAGGCTACTGGCTTGGTGCCATTACTGAGGCAATACAGTGAAGAGAGGTGGGTCTTAGGAAATGGAGTAAGGGGATTGGCACAGTAGTTCAATATGAGATGCCAGTGAAACATTCAAGTAAAAATATCCAGCAGGTAGGTAAGTATCCCATTACTCTGAAAATCACCCTATTGCTTCTGCCATACAAAGGAGCAACATGGTAACAAACCATGTTGATTAATGTGGGAATATATATGTTGTGAGACACAAAAGGGAAAAGAAGACTACTATAGTTAAGTGTTTCTGCCCTTCCTCAGTACTGTTCAGTCCTCCACACCCGCCATGGAACGTGGACATTGCAATGAAGGAAATACCACAGGACTCTGCAAAAAGCTTACACTACCCACTTGAGGTGAGATGCAACCTCAAAGCTGCCTCCTCAAAGCTTTCTTACAACATCTGATCTGTGAAGAAAGCCACCTGTTGAGAACCATTAGTAGAGTCTGAGAACAAAGCAGAATGCCAGAGAGTTCTTCACAGGGAGTTAGGCAAGCTGGACTAGACATTAACATTGGTTTACACAACTTATCTTTCTTTGCCAAGCCACTGAGGCATTGCACAGAGCAGATGTGATTTACCTGTCTGGTCTCCAATACAGCCACCCCTGTCTTCATTGTAACGCCTGCCCTAGGCACTGGGTACTATCTGATCAGCCCCCCTAGACTTCAGTGAGATACTAAACCCAAAGCTCAAAGTTTGTGGAGTGTGGAATTTCCCCAGTCCCCGCATTCCTGGAAAAATCTCCCCAGAGAACAGGAATCTCTACCCTCTACCAGGTGCAGGAATGGGATTTTCAATGTACTGTTCCCCTGACCTACTCCTTTGCCTCTCCAACTCAACGAAGAGTTTTACCTGATATACTATAAAGGCACAGGCTTTGGAGTCAGTAGACCAGAGTTCTCACCCTGAGTAGCTCTAATGCTGAACAGACCAGAGTTCTAATTATTAGCTGTGGGACTGTGGCCAAGGCATATTACCTCTTGGGGTCTCCGTTTTCCCATCTGCACAATGGTGACAACGTAATAGGGACAATAATATCTATCTTACAAGGCGGATGTAAAGAAAGCTTTGGGTCCCTTCATCACCCTGACTGTACTCAGCCAAAACCACTCTAACAGTGTGGGGTGGGGTAGGGGTAGTTGTACCAGAGTGGCACAGGGCAAGTCCTTGTCTCCCACCAAGAGAGTCATCAGCTGATGCTGCCAGCCACTCCAGGATATATTTACTCTCACCAGAAAAGCCTGGTCCAGTATGTGTCCAGGAATATCCTCTTGTTTTTGCTGTAGAGACCCTTTCTTCCCTCTGACCTCAAAAGGAATTTTCTTCTGGTTTTCCTGACCTTCAGCTGGTGCCTCAGGCACATTCTTGGGCTTCTTCTTGGGGTTACACTTCCTAGCCACTAACCAGTGTCCTCGGCCTGTTGAGAAGATCAGAACAGTGAGAAGGAGCAAACTCCCCTAAAAGCTACAATTACTATGCTTACAGAATATTTACCTGTAATACCAAAAATAGCTCCTCGTTACCTGATATGCACCAGATACCGTGCTGCTGCTGGTTGGGTGTGTCTGCATACCTGTCTCATTTAATTGGCCCCAAACCCCACTGAAGGACATGTTACTATCCCAGTTTTACAGATTACCCAATTCCTTCCTCCACACTTTTGTCTCCAAATGCTAATTTTCCGTCAAGACCTCAGATCAAGTATTTCCTGTTCTACAAAGCCTTCCCTGACTCTCTTCAGCAGTCCGGATTATCCTTTCCTACACTGACTAGTTACTCTCCCATTTGTCATCTCGTGGCTAAAGCTAAATCAGTGGTGTCAACTCATCGGCTCTATTTTGCTAGGCTTTACCTTGGATCCCATTGTTATAGGGGAAAAGTTGTATTATGAGCTCAGGATAAAAAAATGAGAAAACTGAGGTGCCTGGATAGTTCAGTCAGTTAGGTGTCCAACTCAATCTCAGCTCAGGCCCTGATCTCAGGGTTGTGAGTTTAAGCCTTGCAGTGGGCTGCACACCAAAAGAAAATGATAGGGTAGCTGGCACTTAAAAAAAAAACCTTCAATACATGTTTGCTGTGTTAAGAACTCAAAAATTTGTGTAAGCAGAAAAGAATATGAGGTTTACTAGTAAGCTCACCTAACAAATCATGACAATATTCTAGAATCTGTGCCCGCCTACATCAGTTTATTTACTCCAATCATAACTGAAGGCAAAAATTAACACTGGTACAATATTAGTAATTAATCCATAGCCCTTCTTTGAATTTTGCCAGTTTTCTCACTAATGTCCCCTTTCTGTTTCCAGGGGACCTCACAGTTCATTTAGCTGTCATGTCTCCTTAGAATCCCCCAATCTATGACAGTTCTTCAGTATTTCTTTTTACTTACGTAATCTTGACACTTTTGAAGAGGACTAGTCAATTATTTTATGGAATGTCCCTCAATTTGAATTTGTTTGATGCTTTCCTGCAATTGAATCAAGGCTCTGTGGTTGGCAAAACTAGAACAGAAGTGATGCTGTGCCCTTCTCAGCGCACATCAGACGGCAGATGATGTCAATATGTTTGATTCCCAGTGATGTTAATTTTTATCTCTTGGTTAGTTGTGGTTCCTACTTTACTGAGAAGTTATTTTTCCCTTTGTAATTAATAAAGATATCTTTAGACTATGCAAATATCCTGTTTCATTCTCATCACACTTTGACCCACTAATTCTAGCATCTGTGATGGTTAATATTGTATGTCAACTTGGCTAAGCTACAGTAAACAGTTACTCAATCAAACACTAACCTAGGTGTTGCAGGGAAGGTATTTAGTAGATGTGGCTAACATCTGCAATCAGCTGACTTTAAGTAAAGGAGACTATCCTCAATAATATACATGGGCCTCACCCAATCAGTTGAAAACACTTAAAAGGAAAACCTGAAGGTTTTCCAGAGGAGGAAAAACTGTTGCCTTAAGACTGAAGCATCAGATCTGCCCTACAGATTTCAATCTTGCCAGCATATTATTCATAATTATGCCAGTATAATTTCATAAGCCAATTCCTAAAGTGTACACACATATGTATATGGAAACAGAATGAGTAGGATATAAATACATATCCTATTGGTTCTATTTCTCTAGAGAATCCTGACTGATACACAACCATAGAAGCTTCTTACCTGTAAAAAGTATTATTATTATGTTTTAACAGTGATTTTTCGATTTCCTTTATTCCTTCATGTATTAACTGAAACTCTACTGTAGAAAGAGTTGTTCCTTCTCCTACACTTATTTACATATTCAAATATTTATTTTCATCAGTATGGGCTCATACATATTTATTTGCAACCCAATTCTACCTTTATTTTATTGTTTAGGTTGTCCCAGCTTTGGCCACTGGGAGCTTCTTCAGGTTAGCTCCTATGTCCTTCTGATAGGCCCTCATTTTTCTGACCATTTCTATACTTTCTGTCACTATACAACATTCCAGGTGCAATTTGTATTTTTCTGGCCCCAGCCCTGGAAACAATGCTTTCTCTGAGGAGCCTTGGCTCTTTTTATTGGAGAATCCCAATCAGAAACCAAGATGTAGGCACCAGGTATGCTCTTTGTGACTGAGATGTCACTGTTCTCAGTAGCCTAGGAAATATACATATATGTTCTAACACATGCAGGTGCACATGGCTATGTTTATTTCTCTATCCCTCTGTGTAAGGGAGTGTACTGGGTATGGAATTATGAGCTCATACTCAGAGCTCCACGGGGGGTGGGGGTGGTGGGGGAAGAGGTTGTAGGTGGTCAAAGAAGGTCTCTACATGAAAAAAGATCACTCTAGAGAAGTGGGGAGGGCAGAATGGAGGAGAAAGTTTTTCCAATATTCCATGTACAGAATAACCAGCAAGTCATTTCATCTGGAGTAAACAAGGGGTACTTCCCTCTTGCTCTACCCTTTCAAAGTAATAATCCAATCTAGTCAGCTCATGCTTCTCAGCAGTGTTTCATCTGGAGGGCTCTGCTCAGTCCCTGCCCCACGGAGTTTTTAACTAGATGAATGTATGAAAAACTACTTAGCAGAGTCATTTTATTTAGCTGTTTTATTTAGGAGCTTGGCAGAATATGATTACTCAACAAATAATAAACACAGAGAGGAAGACAGCTCACAAGAGAGGATGGGCACTAGGGGCTAGAGTAGCCAGACACAGCTTACTGGAAGAGCTGGGTTTTGTGGGATGGAAAGAGTCTGGAAAGCTAGAATGATAGATGGAACATTCTGGGTAAATAAAACAAGCTATGTGTAAAGAAAGCACTACAGAATAGGGCATAGGTAAAGGAATGGGGTTGTAGGAAAGGATAAGGGAAGGTTAGACTCTGAATACAGAATATCCAATAAAGGAGGCAGCAATGAGAAGTTACTAAACAGAAGGAAACAACACTATGGTTAGACGCGCACTTTAGAAAGCTCCCTGAGGCTTCACAGAGAAAATGGAAGGGAAGGGATGAGGTTGGGTAGAGCAGGGGAGAAGAGTAAATGGGTTGGAGAGAAAGGAGTGGCTATGAGAGACACCCTGAAGTAGGAGGTGGGTTATCAATTGAAGGAAAAGTATCAATTAGAAAAGTCACCTGACCTGCTTCTGGCATCCCAAGGAGATTTTTGGCTGGAAAGCAGTTGTTCAGATAAGGCTTCCCGTTATCCAGCTTATAGATTCCTGAGGAGGCCATCTCCCTAAGAGTCAAGCAAACAAAGTGAGGAAGTAGAACTGTGAGAAGGGGCAACATAACTCTCTCACCCAACACAGCTTGTGAGCCCAGCACCACCACCATACCCTACATATGCTCTATCTCTGAGGCCCAAGAGGCCTCTCCTGTAATGGGCTGGTCCTTTTTTTTTTTTTTTTAAGTAGGCTTCAGGCCCAGCAAGAAGCCCAACACAGGGCAGGACGCGGGGCTCCAATTCATGACCCTGAGATCAAGACCTGAGCTGAGATCAAGGGTCAGATGCTAAATCGACTGAGCCACCCAGGCACCCCCTCTCCCACCTTTTTTAGAAAAATGGACTGGTTCTTCGAATGGAGAGGGAGACCAAGGCCTTGGGTTTGTTTCAAATCAATCCTAATTCACTAAACACTAAAAAGAACACATTTGGTCTATAAGGAACTCACTGAATTCCACACCCAAAAAACAAATAATCCAGTGATGAAATGGGCAGAAGATATGAACAGACACTTCTTCAAAGAGGACATCCAGATGGCCTACAGGCACATGAAATGATGCTCAACATCACTCATCATCAGGGAAACACAAATAAAAACCACACTGAGATACCACCTCACACCAGTCAGAGTGGCTAAAATGAACAAATCAAGAGACTATACATGCTGGTGAGGATGTGGAGAGACGGGCACCCTCCTACATTGTTGGTGGGAATGTAAACTGGTGCAGCCGCTCTGGAAAACAGTATTGAAGTTCCTTTAAAAACTGTCAGTAGAACTCCCCTATGACCTAGCAATAGCACTGCTAGGAATTTACCCAAGGGATAGAGGGGTGCTGATGCATAGGGGCACATGTACCCCAATGTTCATAGCAGCACTTTCAACAATAGCCAAAACATGGAAACAGCCTGAATGTCCATCAACTGATGAATGGATCAAGAAGATGTGGCTTATCTATACAATGGAATACTACATGGCAATGAGAAAGAATGCAATCTGACCATCTGTAGCAATGTGGATGGAACTCAAAGGTGTTCTGCTAAGCAAAATAAGTCAGGCAGAGAAGGATAGATGCCATATGTAACAGTATTCTTGACTGGATTCCCAATGAGCAAACCTGAGCCTGCTCTTGAAGGCCCCTGGAGTCCCATGTCCTAACCTTTCCAGTTCCAGTTAGCCCTGCCCATCAGGCTCATAGAATCATTTTTTTTATTTGTGATTTTAAACTTTTTAGTACCCACTTACATATTTTACATTTATAGAACATCTCCTTTTGGACAGTCACATTGCAGATACTCAGTACTACACTGTAGCCAATGACTAGTATTTGGACAGGATAGGTCCAAAGCTAATTCCTCCCAATTCTCAAGCTAATGTGTACAGAACATGACCTTTTTGTAATTTTCCATATCAAAATAATTGCCTTATTACATAGGCCATTAAACATCATATTTTCTTTTAAAAAGAAATATCACTGGTGGTCCTGATATATTTATGGGGAGGGAATTCTTCTAGATAGGCCCTTCCCAGAGACCTAACACTTCTGGAAACTCTACCAGTAGCTTACCAATGAACTGTTTTAAATGAGGATGACTTTTTAGACATAAGACACTAAATGCAATCATTGAGATATATATTTTTCTAAGAACTAGATTTTTGCTAAAAGTTCCTTCAAAGATTATATGACTAGAGAAGATCAAATTGGTGGTCCAGCTCTAGGAGATATAAGTTCTTACAATACGCATTAGCTTCACCCTTGTCATAGAATCATTTTCTATTCTCCAAACATATTCATTCTTCCCTGTGTCCCGATGGCTTAAAATAGCCTTCTCCATCTTGTTCATCTGGCTAATCTCATGCTTTAAGATTCAGTTCAAATGCTACTTCTGTTAGGAATAAATCTCTAATCAAAGATCTAAATTTCTTAAACCTTGAACTCTTAGAGATTTGAGATTTTTCTTTAAAGAAAATCAGCCAGGAGCACCTGGCTGGCTCAGTCAAGAGAGTATGTGACACTTGATCTCAGGGTTGTAGGTTTGAGCCCCATGTTAGGTACACAGATTACTTAAAAATAAAATCTTAAAAAAATAAAGAGATCTAGCGATTCCCAGATCTGCCTTGAAAAAGCTTCACATAACTTGGGGTAGCAGAGGTTTGGGGACCTATACATCCCTGGCTAGGGCAAGGGTATGGTCCCTGAGATGGAGGGTCTAGGACAAAATTCAATAAAAGGAAAGGAGCAGAGTGAAGAGATAGGATCAGGCGTCCTGAGAAAATGTTTCTGGGAAGTGACAAATATGCAAGGTAGAGTGATGCAATAGGAAGGGCAACAATTTTAGAGATCGGAGGCTTAAATTTGCGTCTAGTTTCTAAGCTGAGTGACCTTGGCAATACCTTTACCTCTTTGTATATCACATTTCTCACATGTAACTGAAGATAAAAACCTGTGCCTTGGAGAATTATTATAAGAATGAAATGAGGTAATAAAGTTTTAAAAAGCTTCTTTCTAGACCCAGTCTAGATGCTACCGTTTCTACAATGCCTTCATTGAAACTTACAGAGGGAAATAGCTCCTGCTTTGACTAAACACTGGAGTATTTCTCCTCTCTTTCGTGGCGGGAGCCCTTTCTACCTCATAAGATTACTAACAATCATGAAGGGCTTCCTTAAATGTTCTGTGAACCTCCAAGTCTGGAAACGTCTCCAATTCACTGTCTCTCTTCCACCTTCGAAATGCTCATTGGAAATGTCCAATAAATATATGTGAGCCAAATGAAGGATAGGATGTACTCCCAAGGCCCAAGAGTTTTTATACATATTTCTGATCTCCCCAGCAAGACTCTCATAGGAGCACCTATGGTGTTCACTTCTTTATTCCCAGTACCTAACACAGAATCTGGCACATAATAGATTCCAAAATCATCTGTGGAATAAATGAGTGTTGTTGGTATCTCCTTTGGTTCAATACAGGGCACTGAATTTCCTGATCCATTACCACCCCAAAAAGGGCTGGATGTCCTTCCAATATGTTAACAGAATATCTTATACTTCTAGTATGGTGCTTATTACTTTATTATAATTGTTTGCTCCCCTTACCAATTTCTCACCTGCTGTGGGGCCTATGATACCTTATTCACCTATGTAATTCCAGAGCCTGGCATAGAACCTAGAATTTACTAAAAATGTGTTGGGAAGATGAATGGATTAATGGATGGAAAAAGATCAATAGTCATTCAGTCAATCTGTCTTTCAGAAATCTCTCTTGTGACCAACTACACCTATCTGCTACATAGGTGAATGAATGAATGAGTAAATAGCTGGCTGGGAGGTGTTAAAGATGATGACTATTGGGAGAAGACTCCAGTAACTTACAAAATATGAGAATCTTGATTCTGATATGCAGGGTACTCACTTGATTTTTGACCCTGGGAAATACCCTTTGACTTCTTTTTTTGTTTGTTTCTTCACCTGTAAAATAGATATTACATTCTTTCTTAGCCTTTCAGAGCTCTTGTACTTTCTCATTAATTAAATCTTAATGTGACCCTTTCCTCCAAAATGTGTCTCAGCTGTGACCTAAAAAAATACCACAAAACTAAAGATTCCAGAAATACAAAAAAACAGAAACATGGATAGGAGGATGAAACAAGAGAGTAACTTTATGATGATGGGATGGAGCCAGAGTGCTTAATTAAGTTGTGCAAATCACAAATCAGGAAGGATTTATATAATCACTAACACAAAATAAATTTATACATGATAAAAACAGCAAAAACAGAGTTGAAAGACAAGACACTGTCTGGGAAAAGATATTTGGTATACATATACAAAGGACCAATCGGACTCAGACTTGTGGAGGGCATACAGACCTGGACAAAACTACTCCGGGAAATTCCAGTTCCCTATGAAGAATACTAGGTGAGGAGGTGTGGATTTACAACTAGTGGGCCAGGAAGGGCACAAAATCCCATCACACTGCATAGAAAGTAACCCTAAAGCAAGTATGAGGTTTATCTGGATGGTGGAAAAAAAGAAAGTACAAATTCCAGACTTAGAGGCTGCCTGCAAAGTTAGCTTCAGCTACCTCAGGTCTCTATCTCAAACTTGAAGCAGCTAATCTCAGCCTGATTGTAATGCCTCCCAGCTCCAACACACACACACAGTAATGGTGCTCATTTGCATGTATGTACCTTTCCATTCCTTTGGCCTAGGACACTTCTGCCCCTCCCTCTTTGCCTGGCTCATAGACGCAGCTGAACTGTATCTCCCCTCCTCAGGTTGACCCTTGTCTGTGCTATCACCTCAGCCCACCTCTTAATGGAAACACTCGGCCATGCTGTAGTATAATGGTCTGCTTACTCGTCTGTTCCCCACTCCTCACACCCCCAATCCCAGGCTGTGAGCTCTCCAAGGCCAGGCCTAGGTCCTACCTATATCTTTATCCCCAGCACTTCATACAGGGTCTGGCTCATTGAAGAGGTTCAATGAGTGTTTACTGAACTAAACTGAACCATAAACACAATGCTATGGAGTTCTTCATTCCATCTGCAAAGAAAAAAAAAAAAAAAGGATCAGGAAGGTTTCACAGGGAAGGTGACATTAGAGCCAGGTCTTGAAAAATGAAAAGCTGTAAAGAGAAACAGTAAAAAGCCACAGGAGCATCCGACTGGATTGTTTCACAGAGGTGAAGAAATCCCACCTAATATTATCTAGTGATAATCATTTGATAATTATTATCACATGTTGGCTTCACCAAGCCAGCTATCTTGCCCATTATTTAGGAATATTTAGTGACCAGAAAACAGTGACTGCTAAATAGTAAACACTCAGTAAGCATTTGTTCAATTATTTGGAGATTAAAACAAAAACAAGTGATGCAATGTACGAGATCATAGTATAATATAATCCCGTTATGTGATAACTCCAGATCACTAGATGCTCCAAGAAAATAGGGAACAGGTCTGTCTAGATCCTCCAGTATCCTTTAGTACACTTCTGAGCAATGTTGGTATTCAATAAATATTTATGGAAAAAAGTGAATAAAAATCTTAATAAAAATTAGTAAAAAATGTAGAATACTTACATCCTAAAACTATTAAAAGTAGAGGGGTAGAAGGAAGACACGACACGTTTTGACGTCCAAGACTCCTGGCTTCTGAACCAGGTTCAGATACATACTATTTGGCCTTGGATAAGTTTCTTAGTTTCCTCAACTGACCGGGCTGTTAATGGACTCACATGAGAGAATGGATATAATAAATGCACACGGGACAGAGCCTGGCAGACGACAGACATTCAGCGAATGTGACTTTCCGATAACACGAAAACATTACTAACACTAAGAGGGTAGTCACCAGAGAGAATAACCAGTAAATGCTGTAACAGGGCTAGGAAGGACGAAGGAAGAGTTCCTACCGCCCCTTTGGAAACTCTTCTGGAGCAGAGGAGACTCTAACCCCTCACGCAAACGAAGTTTCCAGCCGCACCTGCCTCCGCCGTCGTTTCCGCCTCCGACGCCTCCGCGGAGGCAGCGTCCGGATAAGACAGGCTTTGCGCCCGCGAGCCTCCCGGGAATCTCGGAGCCTCTCCACGGTGGCTCCTACCACAACCTTCTCCACCCCTTAGTAACCGCGTTTCTGCGGCAGGCCATCTCGGCGCAACCGATGGGCGGAGATTCTAACTACTATAAGTCCCGGCAAGCCCCGCGACCACTTCCGCCGGCCACCTCGCGTCAGCCAGGCCCGAACTACGAATCCCGACGGGCTCTTGGCGGCGCGACACGCCGTCAGCTTCAGCCAATCGGCTTCGGACAAGTAGGAGGGGAGGGAGACGCAGAGGCAGACAAGATGGCGGCGGCGTCTGCACAGGGCGGGAGGGCTGGTGGTGGAGGAGGCAGTAGTGGGGCTAGCGGTGGTTCCAGCTCCGGGACAGGCAGTGGCCGCAGTGGCTTGTTGGATAAGGTGAGGAGACGCTTTGGGGGGACAGCCGAGACCTGGGGGGCCCGGGAGGCAGCGATTCCACCTTCCCATCCCCGCCCCCCTTTTCTTCTATGGCTTTTCACCGGGGTGTTCTGCCCTGGCCCATCGTGGGAACCCTATGGGTGCTTGTAGACCGATCTCCACAACTTGAACCTTGGCTCTTTCCCTTCAGGTCTTCCTTCCTTCTTAGAAGTGTGCCTGGCCCTTACTTAACGCTGGCCACCACAGCTTCTTGGGATAATTTGATTATTCCCACATTTCAATGCAACCATCGCTTTTCCTCGGAGGTGCGGGGGGCCATAGTTGATGTACCCATTTCACTGGGAAAACTGAAGCCCAAAGGAACGAAATCAGCTACTCGAAGTAGTCCCCAAAGTTCCATCACTGTCACACTTGGGTGCTGCTGCAGATTCTAAGTGCTCCTTGACCATTTGCTTACTCAAGTTTCTAGGTGTTTTATCACGATACTACTATTACTGAACTTCCCTTATTGGGATGACAGGAAGCCTTTGAGATTTTTTTCTCTCGCTTTCTTCACACTCCCCCCCCCCCCCCCGCCTTTTTACCCCTCTGCCTGCCACTAATTGCAGCGAGTCGAATTCGTGAGCTTGCTGCATGCTCTAGGTTGCCTCTTCTCTCCGCCAATCCATTTTTTGTTTAACTGCAGTACTAGCAACAAGGACTTAAAGGAAAAGAAAAAACGGAAAACTGCCGCTTGGGCCTTCTTGCCCTTTGCAGAGCTTCTTGTTAGAAACAATTGCAAGGAGATCTAGGTCCTAGTTCTGCCTCTAATTAGCTGTGTGACCTTGAAATATGTTTGTTTTCCCTGTGTTGCTTCATCTGTTAAATGAGGGACTTAGCCTAAAGTACTGTTAGTCCCTTCCAGTTCTCTCACTGTGGGGCCCTGGGCCAGTTTAATGAGAAATATTAAGTATGGAGCTTTTAATATAGTAAATAGGATTTGTTGCTTTAATCGAAAGCAGCTTTTGCTGGACTTCCTTGTGCCTAACAGATGGTAGGTGCCTAAGAAATGAACATGTGATCATATTGAGGGTTGAGATCAGGTTTTTTTGCTTCTGTTTTTAGGTGTCATTGGTTTTGAATCACATGGTTCTCACAGTCACAGTCTTCACCAATTTTTTTAAATGTTTATTTGTGTGTTTTTTGTTTTTATTAGAGAGAGAGGCAGAGTGAAAGTGGGGGAGGAGCAGAGAGAGAGAGGGAGACACAGAATTCGAAGCAGGTTCCAGGCTCTGAGCTGTCCGTGCAGAGCTGGACACGGGGCTTGAACTCACAAGCCTTGAGATGGAGACCTGAGCCTAAGTCCTAGGCTCACCTGACTGAGCCACCCAGGCGTCCCAGTTCTTAACCATTTCTAAGAGAGGGTAACATTTCTGGGAATTGGGATGGTAGATTGCGCCAAGACACTTGAGAGTGTTGGGAATTGATGGTCATTTTCATACACAAGTCCTGCCTTTCTGCTGGTGAGCATCTCAGCAGCCTGTTTATCCTATCCCATTGAGTGTTCTTGTTTTCCCTCTGTTTAGATCATCACCTAAACATTACACATGGGTGTTCTGTTAGGGTAATGATTACTGAAAAGTATGTGGCATCATTGCATTGTTGGCAGAACTTGGAGTTGAGGATCATAAGATTTAGGCTTTCAAGTAGCTTTGTCACTTTCACACTGAGGACCGGGAAGTCAGTTAACCTCACTAAGCTTACCTTTCTTCATCTGAAATAATACAGTTTTGGGGAGAATCAAATGAGGTGATATACATGAATGATCTCTTTGACCTATAGCATCTAATACATATGTGCAATGGCAAAGAAAAAAAATCAAGAATTCTACTGTCAGAAAGTACTCAGTGGGTGTCTGGGTTAAGTGTCTGACTCTTGATTTCCATTCAGGTTATGATATCACAGTTTGTAGGTTTGAGCCCCACATCAGGCTCTGTGCTGTGTGGAGCCTGGATTCTTTCTCTCTCAAAATAAATAAACTTAAAAAAAAAAAAAGTAACTCAGTATAGCTGACTATAGGACATGGAGGTACCCAGTATATTAAAAGTACTTGGTGTATTCAGATGGGTGCTTTTTACAGAAGTTCATATGCAAAGAGAACGTTCCCTGAGATCTACTCAGTAAGGAGGTGAGGGCCCCAGGGGAAGACTTCATTCATGTCTGAGAGTGGAGCTAGGACCTTATTTTGAGAGAGAGGACAGCATACTAGGACATTAAGAATGTCCTTGAGCAAATGGTGGTGCAGATGGTGCCTGATGTTTTGGGTAGTGAGTTGACTGGACTGTCCTAGGAGACCTGTAGGGACATGAAGGTAGAATCAGATTGAGGAGGAAATGGATTGCTTGGAGTAAGAGTAGGAAGCTGTTGAAGGTCTTTAAAACTATATAAAGTGGTTTTCCAAAAATTAGATAACTTGGGGAAGTAGAAATTAAGTCTTCTGAAAGGCCTTATACCTTACTAGCATATAGGGTTTATTTTAAATGAAAGACAAGTTTGAGTTCTAGTGCAGCCTATTAAAAGCCACATGGCCTTGAATAAATTACACGGTACTACTGAACTTGAATTTCCTTATGTAAACAATGTGGATTTTCATATGTATTATAAGCTTGTTGTTAATATTAAATTGTACAATATTGGTAAATGTTCTTTGTAAGTGGCTATAAAAATAGAATGCTCGGGTGATGAGAACCCCAACTTGAGCAGCAGAAGTAGATAAAAGGCCTCACAAAGGAGCACTTGGCAGAATTAACCAAGAAATGAGGGACATACGGGAGAGAAAATAAGTCAAGATCTGTTTAGGTGCTTTTTCTCAGAAAACTTTACTTTGGCTTTATATCAGATTGTTCCTCTAAATTCTCTAGCATTTATTGCACATGGGAATTAAGCTATCAGTTAATATGACCTACTGTCTTGTATTTTTCTACCAATTTGTATTTGTCTAGTTTCCCAAGAAAGGTTCTTATAGTTCTCTGAGGTGATCAACACAGAATAAATATGGCATTGAATTTAGCAGACAAAAAAACCTAAAATCTGCCCCCTCTGTCATCAGAAACTGCCTTAGAGATGGTGCCTCTGATTGTCTGAAAACTGAGGGTACTATGGAAGAGAAACATGGAGAAAAATATTATTCTCAGTGGAAGGGGATCTGAATAGAGAAGTTTTTGCTCTGTGGAGTTGAGAGGCTGTTACCTGACAACCTCTTTATTTGTCTTGATTTTTTTGAAGGGTTTTTATTTTTATTTCCTGCAGCTATAGTTTCACTTCCCATAAAGAAATGTAATAAAGAGATGCAAATATGCCTCTAGCCTTCTCTAAGCAGATGTGAGTTTTTTACCTTACTTCTTAGTATGTTGTCTCTCATACTGGAGCAGGCTATGTGTTAACTCCTGTTAGCATCTGTTTTGAGGTCGGAAGACCTAGGCTCAAGTCTTGGCTTTGTCACCCAGCAACCATGTGTTTTCAGACAGGCCATGTATCCCTTTTTCCTGTCTTCCATGGTATCTTAGCTTGCCACATTTCTGGGTGGCAGTCTGGACCCTGACCTACCTCTGACAAAAAAGATCCAACAGTTTTATGGCATTGCTTTAATTGTTTGTGTGTGTGTGTGTCTTTAAAGAAACAAGGTGCTGGCTTCTTAACATTGTTTTGCAAACTAAACTTTATTTTTTAATTAAATGTGTATTTATTTTTGAGAAAGAAAGAGCTTGAGCAGAGAAGGGGCAGAGAGAGGAGGAGACAGAGAATCCCAAGCAGGCTCTGTGCTGGCAGCTCAAACCCACAAACCACGAGGTCATGACCTAAGCTAAAACTAAGAGTTTGATGCTTAACTGACTGAGCCACCCAGGTGCCCTGCGAATGCATTTTAATAACATCTCAAGACTCATTATTTTTTACTTCATCAAAATTAAAAATGCTTTTGTGTCAAAGGGCACGATCAAGAAAGTGAAAAGGTAGTCCACAGAATGAGAGAATATTTACAAATCATATTTCTTATAAGGGTCTAGTATCTAGACTATTTAGAGAATTTTCAACTCAAAAGAATAAAGGATTTGAATGACCTTTCTGCATACGAAGATATACAGATAACCAGTAAACACATGAAAAGATGCTCAGCATTTTTTGTCATTAGAGAAATGCTAATCAGAACCACAGTGAGATACCACTGAGATGGCTATAATAATAGTTAAAAAAGAAAAGAAGAAAAATAACCATTGCTGATGAGGATGTAGAAAAATTGGAACCCTCCTACATTTCTGGTGTGAATGTAAAATGATGCAGCCACCTTGGAAAACAGTTTATCAGTTCCTCAGAAAGTTAAACATAGAATTACCATATGACTTAGCATATTCCACTCCTGGGTATAAACTCAAGAGCATTGAAAATATATGTCTGCATAAAAACTTGCACATGAATGACCATAGCAGCATTATTCACAGCAAGCAAAAGGTAGAAGCAACTGAAGTGCCCAGGAAGTAGATTAGTGGTTGTAGGGGCAGGGGACAGGGAATGACTACCTGCAGTTATGGGGTTTCTTTTTAGGATGATGAAAAGGTTCTAGAATTAATGGTGATGGCTGCACAACCTTGTGGGTATAATAAAAACCACTGAATTGTCATTGTCACTTTTTTTACATTTTATTTATTTTAAAAAATTATTTACTTAAATTCAAGTTAACGTGTATAAATCAGAACCAAGTGATTTATCACTCATATAACATGCAGTGCCCATCCTTACAAGTGCCTTCCTTAATGCCCATCACCCATTTAGCCTGGACCCCCACCCATGTCCCCTCTAGCAACCCTCAGTGTTGTTCTGTATATTTAAGAGTCTACTATGGTTTTCTTCCCTTTCTGTTTTTATCTTATATTTCCTTCCCTTCCCCTATGTTGATATGTTTTGTCTCTTAAATTCCACATATGAGTGAAATCATATATTTGTCTTTCTCTGACTGACTTATTTCACATAGCATAATACCCTCTAGTTCCATCTATGTTGTTGCAAATGACAAGATTTCACCCTTTTTGATTGCCAGGTAATATTTCAGTGTGTGTGTGTGTGTGTGTGTGTGTGTGTGTGTGTGTGTGTGTGTGTGTTTACACACATACGTATATACACACCACATCTTCTTTATCCCTTTGTTAGTCAGTGGGCATTTGGGCTCTTTTCATAATTTGACTATTGTTAATAGCACTGCTATGAACATTGGGGTGCATGGAGATAAATACATCAGATTTAGATGACTGATTAAGATGCAGGGCCTAAATAGGAGCAGCAGCAAGGAGATAAAAGAATTCAGGCTTAGATAACGAAGCTAACATGTCATTTTCTAAGAGAAGGCACACAGAAAAGAGGAGAAATACCCTTTTGTATATGCCACTAAAAATGGCTTTTAGGGAGGCCTAGGTTGCTCAGTTGGTTAAGCGACTGACTCTTGATTTCTGCTTAGATCATGATCTTATAGTTCGTGGGTTCAAGCTGCACGGGCTCTGCACTAACAGCATGGAGCCTGTTTGGGATTCTCTCTCGCTCGCTCGCTCTCTCTCTCTCTCTCTCTCTCTCTCTCTCTCTGTCTCTCCGTCTCTCCCTCTCTCTGTTTCTTCCTCTCAAATATGTAAGAAAATGACTTTAAAAAAGAGAAATTTGATTATGTTGTTCCTCTGCTTAAAATATATTTGATTGTTTGTCTCAGAATAAAGTCCAAGTCACTTAACATAGTAAACTAAACAAGACTATCTAGGGTATACTACCTCTTTTAAGTGTCTCACCTACTACCTTTCCTCCTTTGGAGCCTGTATCCCCTTTCTAAACTGGGAGAGACCTTACAAAGAAGGGAGAGAAAAAGTATTAGTTTTTCTTAGAGCCATACTCAGCTCTTTGTGATCAGAGCAGGGCCCTTCTACTGGCACTACTCACCTGGCAGCCTTCATCTCTTCAGTGTGAATCGGGGGATCTTTTGAGCAGTGCTGGCCCTTTGTGAAGCTAAGGAACTTTATGAAGCAATCCATTGAGGTCCTTATCACTATATAACTTACTTCTGTTTTCACTGCTATTAAGATAAGAACATAGAAGTGTTCGTGGTGTTATTTCATACTTAGACAATTTTGTTTTGCTGGGCATGCACTTAATGACTAAGGATTTAGTCCTTTTTTTGCCTTTAAGGCCAGAAGATGCATGGGGAACAGGAAAAGCCTGTAATCCTCAAATCAGTTAAATAAAAAAATACCTTCCTATATTCTCAAGACCTGGATTTTGTTTAATATCCTTCTGAAGTGCTTGAAAAGTGAAGTTCTTAATCGCATATCTGTAGTGAAATATCTTTGTAGAACTTTTTATTCATACTTGCAGCAGAGAACTGTAACTGAAATGAGTCTTTGTAATGTTTAGTCAAAGCCATCAAATGCATATTTTTGGGACACCTGGGTGACACAGTCAGGTAAGTGTCCTACTTCATTCAGCTCAGGTCATGATCTCGTGGTTCATGGGTAGAAGCCCCACATCCAGCTCTGTGCTGGTGGCACAGAGCCTGCTTGGGATTCTCTTTCTCTGCCCGCCCCCCCCCAAATAAATACACTTCTTTAAAAAGTTTAAAAAATGCATATTTTCTATGGGCTGTTTAGCTGTCTAGATCTGGCAGTAGGTATGCTGGTCGAGTAAAGTGTTTTATCTCTTAGTGTTGGTACTGACAGGGAAGTGATTTCTTTAAAATGGGACTTTTTGAGCTATATTTTCAGTTAAATTGCAGTTGGTTTTAAATGGAGGGAAATGGAAAATTCAAAATCTATTTTGTGGGTTTTATTGGCATATTCAAGATTAAAATCATTTTAGATTTTATGTTAGCTATAACTTATTAGATAGGAATCAGGATACTTTATAGGACTATCACTTCGGGGATTTGTGTCTTTTTCTTTTATTTTTGATGGCTAATAATTCGTTTACTTATACTTTGTGGGAAGCAGTGTAGAATAATGACAAAGAGAATGGGTTTTGAAATCATGAAAACTCTGTTGAATCTGGCTTTACCACTTCCTGTCTGTCACTTTAGGCAAATTTCTAGAACCCTTACTGTTATCTGTAAAAGAAGGATGTTAGTTTGAGTTGCTTTATCAAAAATGCCATCGAACCGGTAGCTTAAACAACTGACATTTATATTTCATGGTTCTGGAGGCTGGGAAGTCTGAGTGCAGGGCACTGGCATGGTTGGGTTCTGATAAAGGCCCTTCTACTGCTTATGGACAGTCTTCTTGGATCCTGAGCTGGTGGAAAGCAGAGAGAATAGAAGCCAGCCCTCGTGTCTTTAAAAAGAAAAAAATTTTTTAGCTTTTATTCATTTTAGATAGACTATGAGCAGGTGAGGGGCAGAGAGAGAGGGAGACACAGAGTCCAAAGCTGTCTGCACAGAGCCCAACACAGTGCTCGAACCCACGAACCGTGAGATCATGACCCCAGCCGAAGTTGGACCCTTAACTGACTGAGCCACTTAGACACCGGCACCTCTTGTTTCTTTTTGTAAAGATACTAATCCGTCTCATGAAGCCTTTACCCTCACGACCTAATTACTTCCCAAAGGGCTACCTCTTAATACTATCACATTGGGGTTAGAATTTCAACATCTGAACTGTGGGGGAGACACAAACATTTGTTCATAGCAGATAGTGATTGTTCTTAATAGCGTTATCATAGGGATTAAAAGAGGTGATGTATATAAAACATTTAGCACAATACATAGGACACATTGTGCACTCAGTAATATCGCTGGTTATACCTCCCTCAAAATCTATGGATAAGAACCAAGAGAGATTATTTCAGCCACGTATATATTTATTAAATTTAAATTGGAGGTTAAGATTTTAGAAATCTTTTCCTTCTCTTTTTTATATGTAAGAGTTTAGACATCTTTTCAAGAAGTAGCTGTTGACACTATATTATGTCCCTGACTCTGAGAATGTAAAAACATGTAGTCCCTGTTACCAAGTGAGGGAGATATTATATAAATCTAGCTAACTGTGCTGCAGTATATTAGCTTTACATAATTAATAGCAACAACAGTAGCTAATTTTTAATAACTATTTGTGTGTACCAAGCATTTTGCTGTTTTTTATTACAGTATTTAGTTCTCATACTAACGTGTAAAATAGATATTTTTGTTGTCTTTATTTTACAGTTGAGCAAACTAAAGCTGTAGAAAGGTTAAATTATGCACGGTCACAAAAAGAAATATTAAAAAAAGAAAGATTAAGTTATTTGACCATTATCATCCATTAAATAGAAAAGTGAAAATTAACACGTAAGCAGTCTGATTCCAAAACTCTAGCTTTTAACCACTGTATTGTGCTTCTTTGCATAGTAAGGGCCACCTCATTAGGTCAAGAAAGAATATATTTGCCTACATCTGCAAACAATCTAAATTCAGTTAGGTTCTGGTGTGAAGTGTAGTATGCCTTTGAGAAGAAGCCCACAGAGTCTGCGTTGGGGTTGAGTTGAGAGATTAAGGCAAGAAAAAGTAATTTTCTATCACTGAAGATGGGACAGTTTTATGGTGAGCCATGTATTTGTAAGTTAGCCCTAAGTGATTTAGTTGCCTGTCCCTACTGGCTGTGTGATGCTTACTATCCCTGAACTCTATAGTTTTTTAATCTGCAGGACATTGGTTTCCAGATTGAGAATCTGCTTAAGGCCTATCAGTGGTACTAGTAGTTTAACAGTGGATGAGAATTGACCTGCATAAGTGATATCATCCTGAAATTTAGACACACAACATAAATAACTTCCTGTAAGTTTTTTACCAGAAGCAAAGAACATTGTATATGAAGAATCAGGAATCAGAATGGCTTCAGGAATCTCAGAAGTCCCATAACCTCTTGAGACAATGGGATAAAACTTTAAAATTTTGAAGAGAAATTATTTCTCTTAATTGTGAGTGTAGAATAAAAGGATGTTTTCAGATATGTAGTCTCAAAATTTATTTCCCATGTGCATTTTTCAAGGAAGCCACTAGAGGATGTGTTCACCAGGTCAAGGGAATAGTAAACCAAGAAAAGAGTAAGACACGGTGTCTAAGAAAAGGGGGTCCAGCCCAGGAGGAGGTTATGGGAGCCCCTAGGGTGGTAGTGAAGGGAAATTTCAGGATGACAGCTATACAGCAAGCCTAGAAAGCAGTCCACACAGATCAAAGGAGGTCAGAAGTCTCTAAGACCGATTATTCAAAAAAGGTGAAATTCACAGAATGCTGAATACTTTTGCACATATTGATAGGAAATTTAGACAATTGGGAGAAAATTTGAAATATCACTCTATTGGTGATAAATACATTGAAAACAACAACCAAAACGGTGGTAGTGCCAAGGAAAACAAAAAGCTATCAAGAAAGAAAAAGTAATCCTAGTATAATACATGACTCATCTGTGAATAACATTTATGGTTATAATGTACAGTTCAAATAATGATCTAGCCAAAATTAAGGGCTAAGACCAAGTCACTAGTGATCTACTATGATTGTTTTAAAAAGGTGGTGAGGGAGGAGAAGCAGGAAAAATTAGTGTGAGTTTGGCAGAGGATGAAATGGCTCAATTTCCTCTCATTGTGGGAAATCAGTAGATGCCCAAAACTGAAAATTAAGAAATAAGAATGTAAACATTTTTAAAAGAGATACAGAGATGAATATATATATTTTTAAAATCCCCCAAAAGGAAATAAAAGTAGTGTCATAGGAGTGGAGTTGACAATAGCAGTGGTCTTAAAGTCAATGCCAGTGATTGTTGACTGGGCCCAGTCTACCTGTATCTGTACTGTGCAGGAGGGAAAGAGGAATTGTATGAAGTTACAACATTGCTGTATCTTAGTAGGCAATACTGCCTATATCAGGGATCCCTAAGTCCACTTGATAGAGTGATTCACTAGAAGGACTCACGGGACTGAATGTGTAGTTTTACCAGTTGAGGGTAATATAGGGTATTGTTTAATCAGCCCCCTGTAATTGAGTACTTGAGTTTCTTTTTGCTGTTATAAATGCTGCTGCAGTGAGTAAGTAGCCTTGTATATTATTTCCTGTGTATGCAGATATGGACAAATTCCCAGAAGTGGAATCCAACGTGCTAAATTGCCTTAGTAGGTGTTATACCGTTTTGAATTTCTACCAGCAATGTGTGAGACAGTCACTGGCTTCTAACTAGCACAGTATTAGAGAACCTTTCTAAACCTCTGTAGATGAGAGAAGTTGAAATAGGGTTTGTCCAGAGTCCTATAACTAACTGATAATAGGACTTGATTTTTAATTCAAAATGTTCTTTCCATAAGACTACACTGGATTTGCTGTTTTACTACAGCAAAGACATACTGGTAAAATATAAGAGTTATTAGCTGACAAAGGTGTATTAAAAGAGACCATTCTCATCTTGTTAGTGCCCGAAAGTTCATGGATGTATACTGTCTATAAGTTTTCTGGTCACAGAAAGAAAGGATGAGCAGTGGAATTCTTCCCTGTTCCCACATTTGGGTAAAATAGGGATGGGATTTGTGAGTTCACACTGTAGTGTCTGTAGCCCATGTAAGTGTTCTGGTTTGGGGCTTGCAGATTGAGCTTTCCAGCATAGAGACTGGAAACGTATCAGTACCACCTGATTCTAGTGACCTAGTCTCCTTCAATTTCATTTTTAAGTGTTTTGTTTTTTAGATGTCTATCATCAGAGGACAAAATAAATGTTACATGTACTTGGAGATGTTTCTGTTAAATAAAATCTTTAACCAAATAAATTTTAAAGATCTAATTGGCATTATTAATTGATTCATGAATCAGGCAGCATCCCATCTAGTGGGTAGAGGGAAGCTCCAAAAGGCTACAGAAACAAAGATTTTTAAAGCTAGAGAGGAAGTGGAAAAAAGGAAATTATTAGCAAAGAAGCCATTGTTTTAAGCAAGCTCATCCTAAAGAGACTGGAAGGGGCCTATCAGTAAATTTCCTAGTGCGGACCAGGAAATTCCTGTTGACTGGATATGTTTCTGGGGAGTTGAAACTGCAGTTAGGTTAGGTACTGGGTCTTAGTTTACTGACTTGAGTCTTTAACTAAAGTGACACTGTTTGGGGCCTGTGTTGTTGTTTTTTTTAACACTTAAGGAAGTAGTTCATGGTGCTTTCAGTAAGATGCCATGCCTCTTGATGCACAACTTTTCTGTTTTACAGTGGAAAATTGATGATAAGCCTGTAAAAATTGACAAATGGGATGGATCAGCTGTGAAGAATTCTTTGGATGATTCTGCCAAAAAGGTATTTTCTTTTTTTTTTTTTAATGTTTTTATTTTTCAGAGAGAGGGAGACAGAGTGTGAGTAGGGGAGGGGCAGATTTGAGAGAGGGAGACACAGAATCTGAAGCAGGCTCCAGGCTCTGAGCTGTCAGCACAGAGCCCAACATTGGGCTTGAACTCACAGACCACAAGATCATGAACTGAGCCGAAGCCAGATGTTTAACCAACTGAACCACCCAGGCACCCCAAAAAGGTATTTTCTTGAGGTGGGAGTCTGTTAGCATATGTACAACGTATGGCACATCTACAGGTCTTTTTCTTCTCAACTTGGAATGACCATTATTTTTGGTTGTAGGAATTGAGCTATAAAGCAGTTTGTAAAATCCTTACATTCTATGTAGGGAATATGTGTTAAAATGTTAGCTATCTCAAGCTTCTGTCAAATTCTCTAATTGTTGAATTACAGAAAGCTGGTAGTCTATTGTTTTTGAGTTTAATTAGCCTAGAGCCAATAGAATTGAGGGGAATATAGGATATTCATTCATGATTGGTCATCTCTCTATTTAAAAAGGGAAGAGAAATTTTTTCTTCATCCCAGGAAAAAAGTTGAGGATTAAAAAAATGTGCGAGAAGTTAATGAACTTTTTCTCTGGGATCATTATGATCATTATGAGCTTGAGTCTTTTTTTACTTGGAGTGGTGAAATGCTGATTGGAGAGAACTACTTGGTAATTTATATGATCCTTAACATAACTTTTATGTGGAAATCAAGACTAAAATCAGGTACTAGGAGGGAAGCAATTCTGTGAGCTTGATTCCTTGTTCTTTTTTATAGGTACTTCTGGAAAAGTACAAGTATGTGGAGAATTTTGGTCTGATTGACGGTCGCCTCACCATCTGTACCATCTCCTGTTTCTTTGCCATAGTGGCTTTGATCTGGGATTATATGCACCCCTTTCCAGAATCTAAGCCTGTTTTGGCTTTATGTGTCGTATCATATCCTTTATTTATGCTCAGGTTTGTACTCTCATGACTGTTTATTAAAATCTCTACTGATCATCCTCTCTGCTCCCTACAAAAAACAAAATTTGATTCTGGGGCCTGCTAGTGTTAGAATTTAACATTATGAGCTATGGGCATCTGTACTTGTAGGTGGTAATTATCACTGATATTTTAGATTTAATGTGGTTATTTTATCTTTAATTCTGTTTAGTTATTAATGTAGAAGTCATTATAATCCTTGTGTGAGTGCCTAATAGCAAAACACACATTATAGTGAGACCCAGTTCTTCTCATTTCTAGCTCTCTGCATTCCCATTAGACCCAGTCTGCTTTAAGACAAGACATTCATTCCAGGATATTAGGAAAGGATCAGATTTTGGAGATTCAGGTTTCCTTAAAGCTGAAGGGCTGGACTGGGAGTTAGTGAGCAGGAGTGGAGGTGTGGCTTGTATAACAGTGGAATTAAATCCTGTTCCGAAGCTAGAGGACCTAGGTTTGAAATGCAAGTTGTTTTGTGATCTTGTGCTAAAAAGAGCTTAACTTACTGGAGTCTGTTTGAATGCTGATCAGTTACCTATATGGGCAATACACATTCAGAATTATAAAGACTTTTTTTTTGAGAGAGAGAGCAAGCTTGTGCTTGTATGCACACAAGCCGGAGAGAGAGAGTGCTTGCACTTGTGTGCACGCAAGCTGGAGAGGGGCAGTGAGAGAGGGAGAGAGAAAATCTTAATCAGGCTCCATGCCCAGCGCAGAGCCCCACTGTGGGGATTGTACTTCTGACCGTGAGATCATGACCTGAGCCGAAATCAAGAGTCAGATGCTTAACCAACTAAGCCACCCAGGCATCCCTGAAATATTTCTATAAGAAATGTACTTTGGGAATTTTTCTTCTAGCAAGCCATTTAATAAAGCAGGCTCTGATTAGAAATGGTATTATCCAAATTGATCCCAAATCATAGTCCCAGAATTGGCAGCTTGACTTCTTTCAGTAATCAGATAAATCATCCCAGTATGAATTTTTTCACCATTAAGGTGGTTCCAGAGGGTATGCTCTATGTTCTGGAGACAGCTCCCAAAGGAATTCCGAAAGAGGTTTAAACAATGAGAGCAACATTATTATAAATATATGACCTCCCAAGAGAACTACCATGATGAAATTTCATTTGTTGGTGTTTAAAGCAAACATGATCTTGTTATTTTTATAATCATGTCAGTTCTATATATATATAATTGTAATGACTTCTCTGCTTGACGCTAAATACACACACACACACACACACACACACACACACCCATAAGGATGAAAATGAAATAGTTAAATTTTCAATGTTTCTGCAGCAAGATAAAACTGTCTTCTCTAGGACTATTCGTTATGAAAGTTTTCATAGCCCTTGCTTGTCAGTTTGTTATTTCGTGTGTGCGTGTGTGTTTGTATGTCTTTTCCTTAACTTCATCTGAACCTATTTTGTGATGATGGGGATCCTGACCATTTATACCTCATATAAGGAGAAGAGCATCTTTCTTGTGGCCCACAGGAAAGATCCTACAGGAATGGATCCTGATGATATTTGGCAACTGTCCTCCAGTCTCAAAAGGTATGACTGCCCTCATAGACCCTTAAATTCTGCTGTTGGATTCTCTCTGGGAATTAAGTCATTTTCAGCAACAAACTATTGTATGCTTACTCCATGCAGATTATAGTGCCAGTCATGTAAAACGAAGAAAGGGGTATGAGTGGTCTACAAGGTTTTTCCTAGCATTGTACTTCTGAGATTGTATTGTCACAGAAGTGCTCTGGGGATACACTGTGGGAGAAAGTACTTTGTAGAAGGATGAAGAATGAGTCTATTTCTTTGTGGCCAATAAACAGCCAATTAGAACGTAGAACTAAGAAAGCCAAAGGTGAAGTGAGTTATCTTTAAAGAACCCCATAAGCTTCTATGTCTTCTGTGATCTTGACTGCAGTCTGTGCAATCAGAAATTTTTGCAGCAATGCGCTGGGCAACTCAGAGAATCACCTTTCTGTGTTCCTGACCAACCATGGGTATAACTTTGTACAACTGACACCTGAGATCTTTTTAGGTATCCAGAGCTGGGTTTAAGTTCCAGCTCATCTCTTTCTAGCTGTATGACTTTTGGTATATCATGTAAACTATTTGAGCTTTAGTCAAAATTGGATCAAGAATGACTCATGAGAGTTGTTGGGAAGATACCAGTTGGTATATATACCAAGTATAAAAATAACAAAAGTCAGTGGAACATTAACCATATATTGCATATTGTGCCAGGTGCATTGTATCATTTAAATCTTAGAACCACCCATTTTATAGGTGAGAACACAGATTCAAAGTGTTTAATTAATTCCTAGAGCCCAAAAGTGAATTCTAGCAGGTACTCCAGCCCACATCTGAGCCCAGAACTCATGCTCTTAGTCACTGTCCTAAAAACACATGGGACAGTTCCTAGCACATAGTAGGCTCTCAGATTACAAGTCCTGTTATTCATATATGAAGATAAGTGTAGCACCAACACCAAACAGCCTCTCGTTACCAACTTGTGGAGGGGCCTATGAGGAGCAGCAGAACATCATTCTCATCTTCCAGCTGAGTTCTCTTCCTGGCAGGGCTCCCAGCTGCCCTTTGACCTTAGCCATCAGAAATCTATACCTTGTGCCAGGCTCCTAAAAACAGTTGTAGAATTCTAGACCCTAGCAGCATCTTGATTTCATTATCTTCATACACACATTTCATTTCATTCATACATACATTCATGCACAGTGTATTTTTTTGAGAGCTTTATTGAGATACAGTTCACATACCATACGGTTCACACACTTAAGTGTACAGGTCATTGGTTTCTGGTGTGTTTTCAGATACTGCTACCATCACCACAGCCAACTTTAGAGCATTTTTATTATCTCAAGAAGAAACCTGTACCCTTTAGCTATCTGCCCCTCCCCAGATTCCTTCAGCCTTCAGTCACCATTAATCTACTTTCTGTCTCTATAGATTTCTCTGTTCACGATGTTTCATGTCAGTGGTATCATATATGATCTTTTGTGACTGGCTTCTTTCACTAGGCATAATGTTCCCATGGTGTAGCATGTATCAGTACTTTATTCCTTTTTATGCCTTTTTATTCCTTTTTATGTGTGGATATAACATTTTCATTTCTCAGGTAACATACTCAGGAGAGGAATTGCTGGGTCATACGGAAACTCTTTTAATTGCTTGAGGACTTGCCAGTCTATTTTCTGTAACAGCTGCACCATTTTCAATCCCACAAACAGTGCACGAGGGTTCTGGTTTTTTCCACGTTCTCTGCTGATTTTTACCAGCTGCCACATTATTGTTTCCTGTGGTGAGGAAGTATGCCACCTCTCTTCCTTCTTACTGCACTTAATATAGACTCTCTTCTCTTTCCTTGAAGATAGTTCCTGGCTCATTGGCACTCTCTCTAACATAGCTCCTTTGGAAGTCTTGGTGATTTCATTATCTAAATAGTTGATGATTCCTGTTCTCTGGCCTCTTCTCTGATCATCTTGTTTTCTACCATGTCTTAAACACTCATTTCCCTGGACATATCCTAAACTTTGCTGATAATGGTAACTAATCACCTTCAATATTTTCAGTTTCGGCATCCCACTCTATGACCATTGTTTCTTATTTTTCAGTTCTCTTGTTCCGATGGTTCTTCAGCCTCACTGGCCTCTCTAATCCATTGAGCCTCCCCTTTTCATTGTCCCTTTTGTCTTTATTGTCTTCCTCCTTACCCATCTTTGATTCCATGGCATTTCTGTAGTCCAGTTACTCTCACTGTCCTAAAGCATCTTTCATACCTTCTCCTCTGTCCTCAAACGTACCCTCCTCTCCCATATTTACTCTCCACTTTGTTGCTGAGAAGATCAAAGCAGTCAGAAGTCTTGTCATTACCTGCTTGTGATACCTATCATAGTCTGTTTCTTCCTAGGTTCCCATCTAAAGCCTCCTCTCCATTTGTCCACTAGATTCTCTCCCTTCTCATTTACTTGAGGTTTCCTTCTCTGCTGTGGCATATAAACATGCTGTAATTTCTTCAGCTAAAAAATTTGGTTTTGTTCTCCTTATTCTTTTCACATGGTCTTCTTATTTCTCTGCTCCCATTTCTTCTCTCTGTATCTCTTGGCTTTGTCTTTATTTTCTCTTTCCTCTCTTATTCAGCCACCATTTGACAGTGAATAACTCTCCCCTTGTTACACTTGTTTTTTTAACTAGGTTTCTAGGAAACCATAATCTCCTAATTTCTTATTACCTTAATGTCTGCTTTTTTAGTCTCCTTTTTGATTCTTCAGTATTTGAAGAACAACTCTAAATTTGAAATGCCACTAGTGCTTGTTCCTAGCACCTCTTCTCTATCTATATTCACTAAGTGTAATATATCTAGACTTTCAAGACTTTAAATACCATCTTTATGATAAAGATCTTTAAACCTGTATTTTTATCCTACACCTCTATCTTGAACTCCACTTTTCTGTTTGATATTGGATCCTATTTAGCATTTCAGAATTAACATATTCAAAACTTCACCCTGCTATCCCTCATCCAAACCTGTTCTACCCCCAGTTTTCCCATCTCAATAAATGGACTTCCATCCTCCTACTTACTCCGGCCAGTACTCATTTTGACTCCTCTCTCTTAGTCTTTCCAGTAGTCTGTCAGCAAATCCTGTCAGCTCTGTCTTCTAAATATATTCAGTCTGATCACTTGCCATCGCTACCGCTACCCTCATCTCTCAGGTCACTGTAATAATGTCCTCATGGACCTCCACAGCTGCTCTCCCTGCTCAAAGTCTATTTCCAGGACAACAGGCAGAGGGATCTTTTTGGAACGTAAGGCAGGTCAACTCAGTCCTCCATTCAAAACCCCGTCACTCTGAGAAAAATCTAAACTCCTAAGCCCAGCTTAGAAGTCTGTACTTATCTGTTCTCTGCACCCCACACACATATGCACACACAGCCCTTATTTCCTGTGGCTCTCTCCTCTCATTCCATTGTGTTCTTCAGACATTTCAGGCATGTTCTTGCCCTAGGGCTATTGCATTTGATGTTTCCTTGCTTAGATTATTCTTTTTCCAGATAGCTTATTCTTCCCTTCTTTAGGGCTCTGCTTAAATATCTGCTTAGTGAATCCTTTTCCTGTCTACTATATTTAAAAAGACATCATATTTTTTGTTTTATTGTTGATTCTTTCATATACGCTAAAGTAAAAATCCCAAAAGGCACAGCTCTGTCTGTTGTGTTCACTGCTGTATATCCCTAGCATCTGAAACTGACATGTGTAGTTGGTACTGAATAAATGTTATATCATTATTATGTAACAGTAATTATAACATATTTTCCTGAAATTATATTATGTAATTATTTGTAGGTTATATAATATATAATAATTAAATATTAATGAGTAATTATTCCTAACGGGCATGAGATCACAACTCATCAGATCATGTCCTACCATCAAAGCCATGGAACTGCCAGAGGAACTGGGCCTAAAAGTCCCCAAATTACTGTGAAAGCAACTCACAGCAGTTGGCTGGAGTTTGAGAAAATTTTTGAGGTATTGAAAGTAGTTTAAGGACCTTCACTCATAGCTATTCAGGTTGGGAATAACTGGCTAGCCTTTTTTTTTTAGTGTGGTTGACACATGGTGTTCTATTAATTTCAGGTGTACAGCATAGTGATTCAACAGCTCTGTAGGTAACTCACCTCAAGTGTAGCTGCCATCTGTCACCATGCAGTGCTGTCACAGTATGTTGACTATACTCCCTCTCCTGTGCCTTTTGTCCCTGTTACTTATTCCTTAACTGGAAGCCTGTATCGCCCATTCCCCTGTGCCTGTTGTGCCCATCCTCCCAGCGACCTCCCCACTGGCAACAATCCGTTTTTTTCTCTGTATTTATAGTTCTGATTTTGCTTTTTGTTTATTAATTTGTTTTGTTTAGATTCCACATATAAGTGACAATATGGTATTTGTCTTTCTCTTTTTCCATTTAGCATACTACCCATGAAATTCATCATATTGTCTGTCTCAAATGACAGGATCTCATCCCTTTTTTGTGACTTTATTCATTTATTAATGGACACTTGGGCTGCTTCCATATCTTGGGTCTTGTAAATAATGTTGCAATAAATATAGGGTATTTCAAATTAGTGTTTTCATTTGTGGGGGTAAATAGTGAGTAGTGGAATTACTACTAATAGAATAATAATTCTATTTTTAATTTTTTGAAGAACTTCTGTACTGTTTTCCACAGTGGCAACACCAAATTACATTCCTATCGATAGTCCTCAAGTGTTCCTTTTTCTTCATATCCTTGCCAACAATTGCTATTTCTCAGATAATAATTTATTGAGCTATGATTTTTTGAGCACTGGTTAATAATAGGTACTGTTTTAACTATGACAGTGATCTTTAAAAGTATGTGGTAGGTTTCCAATTTTAAACATGCAGAAACACGCTTAAGCAGTTACTTCCTCTAAAAATAATAACAGCTTGACAATCTACTGAATGTGCCCTAGTTAGATGGAGATAGAAACAAACAGGTCATGGTCAGGGGAGGAGCATCAGCCTGCCAGAGGTTGATTCTATTAACACTTTAGAATAGGTAGATATAGCAAAGGCCTTCGAGGTACCCTAAGGTGTAGGGAAAGAATCTCTGGAAATCATGTAGTAAAAGATATCCTCTGACCCAGAATAAGGGTAGAATCTCGAACTAAACTGATTATAGAGAACAAGCACCAAGCAGCCTGGAATTGGTGAACATCAGTGAAAGCACGAGTTCCTAATTTAATCATAAAAATTTGATTGTCTGCCAAGGGCCAAACTAAGAATAGAAAACAAATAAGACAGAATTCTTGTCCTCAAGAATCTCTGAGTTTAGTGAAGAGGACAGATAGATACATGAACATCATTTCAGTAGATAATTTCATTGACTTCATGGGAGACTACCATTAGATCTGGCATCTGATGGGTGCTTAATATTTGAGTTGATGATTGATGGTGCAGCATATGACGAAGGTGAGACATCTGACCCAGTTTGGGAAGGCCTTCCCAGAAAACTTTATGCCCTGAACTAGTCTGGTGAGATGGGAGAGGAATGTCTACTAGGAAGACCCTTCTAGCATAGTAAATACAAAGTCCAGAGGTAAGAGGAGATGGTCTGTATAACTGACCAGTCTATGACAAGGTAAATGAAGTGCACAGTAAATAAATCAAGGCAGATATGGCAATACCAATGAATCAGAATTTGTATCTTGAAGGCAATTAGGAACCCCTGGATTTTTTTTTTTTTAACATAGATCTGTGTATGACCTACAGCACCAGTAGCCAGCTCAGTGTCCTTTCTTCAAAAACAGTTGATGCTCTAGTGCTACAGTTGACTCTCTATGTTTGGTTTTTGATTTGTCATTTTTGCTTAGGTTTGATGACAAATATACTCTGAAGTTGACCTTCATCAGTGGAAGAACAAAGCAGCAGCGAGAGGCCGAGTTCACCAAGTCCATTGCTAAGTTTTTTGACCACAGCGGGACACTGGTCATGGATGCATATGAGCCTGAAATATCCAGGCTCCACGACAGTCTTGCCACAGAAAGAAAAATAAAATAGCCAATTCTAAAAGCAGCCATCTTTCTGCTGGATCATGCTGAATTTCGGGGTGAGGGAGAAGGAAACAGAGAACTTAAAATGGATAAAGTAAGATGTGTTAAAAATGTCCCTGTTTTGTCCTGAAATTTTAGTCCATTCTGGATAAATAAGATTTTCTAGTTTAGATATGAGAAGTTGTAGCTCTGATGTCTAGCTTTAGCCTCCTAGGTCTGCTGATTGTGTTGTTTTGATTTGCTTTTCTGGAAAAGCATTTTTGCTAGCAGCCATACAGACTTCCTTCCTACCCAGCAGTACTTTATATCGTATAGCTTTGTGCCATGCAGCATTTGAAGACTCAATTTTTAAAATTGTTAACCTATTGCTGACTTTATTGTGTTAGTTCCTGTTTCAATAGCTATTCTCTTACTTCGGGATACAACTTCTTATGTATGACAGCTTTCCTTCACACACCATTTTTGTGGGTGTGTATATATCTGATTTGGGGGAGAATTGGATAAAAAAACACAGCTTTTTAATTTGTTTGAAACAGACCTTCTGCCTGTTACATTTTGTGCTTTTAACCAATTAAAGAAGCCAGTGGCATTTTTAGTTTTATATTGTCTATGTTTTCCACTAGGAAAGACCTGTTGATTTGTTTGTGCCCTTTATTAACTGCCATTTTCTAAAATTTTTTTCAATAAAAGGAAAGAAGATGTGAAAAAATGGAGTCATAGTCTTGATGGAAGGACGGAGCAGAGCAGCAATGTTAACAGGCTTACTACTATAGGTTCCTTTTGTTTTCTAGGCAGTTTTGCTAGTCAGAAACTTGTACAGACCTGTTGGTGAGGAACTGCTAGCTTTCCAGGGGTAACCGGAATGACACTCAGTACTTTGTGCCCAGCCAGTGTTCCACGTATTTGATTCACCAATGCTTACAGCAGTCCTAAGAAATAGGGACTGTTACTATCCCCATTTTATAGATGATGAAACTGAGGCACAAAAGTTGAATAATTTGTCATATAGCTAGTATTAGAATTGAGATTTAAACCTGGTTTTCTGGCTCCAGAGTGGTGAGTTATCTTTCCCAGTATTTTCTCACTATGGTCAGACAGACTGAGCACTTGCCCCAATCCTGTGACCTATAGGAATATTGTTGCTCTGGCTTACAAAAGTACAATTCCAGCTAAGCCTTGTACCTAAAACTATTTTCAGTTTATAGGAAATTTACCCTTATTACATTTTCCTATGGCAGTGTTCTCCTATCTCATGTCACAAAGTAGGGGGATTATGGAACATGACTGGATAGGGATCTGAAGCCTTGGGTTCTCTACTCTTTACTCTTATAAACCTTGGTAAGTCATGTAATTCTCTGAATTTCTGGTTTCCTTTTATTTATTTATTTTTATTTTCTTTTTAAGGTGATAGTCCTATTGTGTCAACTATGGAGCTTTGAAAGTGTATAATTAGATAATCATCATTTTACAATGAAGGAGTTACTGTTTACTGTTAAACACAAGGGTCCCAGGGCTGGTGGGCCTAGGGAATGACCCTCTCCATGATGACTCCTTTGAGTTCTGTCATACCAGGTGTACCTTTTTCTTTTTATTATTTTTATTTTTAAGAGAGAAAGGGAGACAGTGTGAGCAGGGGAGGGTCAGAGAGAGAGGGAGACACACAATCCGAGGCAGGCTCCAGCCTCTGAGCTGTCAGCACAGAGCCTGATTTAGGGCTCGAACCCACGAATTGCGAGATCATGACCTGAGCTGAAGTCAGATACTTAACTGACTGAACCACCCAGGTGCCCCAAGGTATACCTTTTTCGTTACATCACAAACACGTCTTTTTTTTTAAACTGAACTATGTTGAAATATGTTTTACAGTTTATATTTTTTTTCCTGCTCCCTTCCCCGAACTGTAGCTTTTTTTTAAACTTAATATTAGGTACTTTCCCTGTCAGTATATATCGGTCAAACTCATTTTTGTTTTTAATGAAAAAAACCTTTTTTTTTTAAATAAACTGAACATGGGGCTTGAACTCATGACCCCACGACCAAGAGTCGTATGCTCTACCAATTGAGCCAGCCACCCACCCCAAGTCCAACTCATTTTTAATAGTTGCATAATCTACCATAGTATAAACATTTTAACTATTTTCCTATTAGAAGATATGTTTGTTTTCCAGTTTCTCACTATTCCAAGGGAGGAGTGAGTTTGAGGAGAGGGGGGAAAAGTAGGTCCTCAAGTTGAGAAACCAGAAACCTGGGTTGTTTTCCAACTTTATTCTAACTTGTCACCTCCAATAAATCTCATTTCTTCTCAGAAGTGTCTGACCCTGTCAAAGAAGTTTTGGATTGTGTAGCTTTTAAGATGATTTAGGCTCCTTACCCCCAGACATGTCCACATAGAAAACACTTCTTAGGAATATGAAGATACAAGTCCTGTAATCCCTTCAATCTGCACATAAACCCCACTTTGAGATTTCATAAGCTGCATGGATCTCTTAAGGTTTCCCCGACTCCAGAAACCCTTTGAAGCAGTATTACTTTCTAAACAAAGAAGTGGGTGAGCAGCCCAGCCATGTGTTGCACTGGTTCAGCCCCTCTTCCCACCCCGCTGTCCCACTTGCATTTTAGGACAGTGTCCCGTCACTTGAACAGGCTCAAGCCTCAGCATGGATTTGTGGGGCTACAGAGCGCCTCTCACCGGCTTTCAGCACCTACAGCAACCAGTGGTCACCCAGCCTGTTTTGAATGCCACTTGGCTGCTCTTCTCTCTTGAGTAGGTCTGTAGCACCCCTCCCACCAGGAAACGCTGAGCCCCATCACATTTTCCTCCTGGCTGTCAACTCCCACACGCACCTAGGCTGGACTAGCGGCTTCCAAAATATATAAGACTCTGAGGAGAGTGCGGAACGGTATCTAATGTTGTTTGTAAATTTCAGCTGTTATCATGTTTTTGATATTTGGTGCTTTTACATATATTTGTCTTAGAAACAGTCTTTGCTTCAGAACAACCTGATAGAATGGCAGAAAATGCAAAGTTCCTTTGAATACACACCAGTTACATTTTTCTCTGGGTCCAGGTTCCTCTTCCAGTGAGAGCCCTTTCTCTCACCAACTGTTTACCTAATCTCCACCCCTGGTTAGACACTCCTCTCCCTACGCCAAACTTTGTCTCCCTGATAGAAACCATCTAAGAAAACTGCTAAAGCACAATATTTTTTGTAGAACGTATCCTGTCCCTACTGACAACCTCATGGAATAAATTGTTCTTAACAACCAAGTCCAAAGGTACATGTGGTCAGCTCAGATGTCTTCCGGTATTCACAACTACTTTAAGAATAATTGCAAGGATTCATAACCTTTTTTTCCAAATTTCTCAATTTTTTAAAATTTGTATCTAAGTTAATTAGCATATGGTACAACAGTGATTTCAGGAGCAGATTCCTTAATGCCCCTTACCCATTTAGCCCATCCTCCTTCCCACACCCCTCCAGCAACTCTCTGTTCTCTGTATTTAAGAATCTCTTATGCTCTGCCAGCCTCCCTGCTTTTATATTATTTTGCTTCCCTTCCCTTATGTTCATCTGTTCTGTGTCTTAAGTCCTCATATGAGTGAAGTCATATATTTGTCTTCCTCTGACTAATTTCGCTTAACATAATACCCTCTAGTTCCATCCACACAGTTGCAAATGGCAAGGTTTCATTGTTTTTGATTGCCAAGTAATACTCCATTGTGTGTGTGTGTGTGTGTGTGTGTGTGTGTGTGTATACCACATCTTCTTACCCATTCATCCATTGACGGACATTTGGGTTCTTTCCATACACTGGCTATTGTTGATAGAGCTGCTATAAACATCGGGGTGCATGTGTCCCTTTGAAACAGTACACCTGTATCCCTTGGATAAGTACCTAGGACTTCAATTGCTGCGTCATAGGATAGTTCTAGTTTTAATTTTCACTGTTTTCCTGAGTGACCGCACCAGTTTGCATTCCCACCAGCAGAGCAAAAGAGATTCCCCTCCACATCCTCACCAACATCTGTCATTGCCTGAGTTGTTAATGTTAGCCATCCTGACAGGTGTGGGGTGGTGTCTCATTGTGGTTTTGATTTGTATTTCCCTGATGATGAGTGACATTGAGCATTTTTTTATGTGTCATTTGGCCATCTGGATGTCTTCTTTGGAGAAGTGTCTTCATGTCTTTTGCTGATTTCTTCTCTGGATTCTTTGTTTTTTTGGGTGTTGAGTTTGATAAGTTCTTTATAGATTTTGGATACTAATCCTTTATCTGCTATGTTGTTTGTAAATATCTTTTCCCATTCTGTCAGTTGCCTTTTAGTTTTGCTGATTGTTTCCTTTGCTGTGCAGAAGCTTTATATTTTGGTGAGGTCCCAATAGTTCATTTTTCTTTGGTGTCCCTTGGCTCTGGAGATATGTTGAGTAAGAAGTTGCTGCAGCCAAGGTCAAAGAGGTTTTTGCCTGCTTTCTCCTCAAGGATTTTGATGGCTTCTTGTCTTACATTTAGGCCTTTCATCCATTTTGAATTTATTTTTGTGTATGGGGTAAGAAAGTGGTCCAGGTTCATTTTTCTGCATGTCACTGTCCAGTTTTCCCAGGACCACTTGCTGAAGAGACTGTCTTTGTTCCATTGGGTATTCTTTCCTGCTTTGTCAAAGATTGGTTGGCCATATGTTTGTGGGTCCATTTCTGGGTTCTCTGTTTTGTTCCATTCATCTGTGTGTCTGTTTTTATACCAGTACCATACTATCTTCATGATTACAGCTTTGTAATACAGCGTGTGGTCTGGGATTATGATGCCTCCAGCTTTGATTTTCTTTTACAAGATTGCTTTGGCTATTCAGGATCTTTTGTGGTTCCATACAAATTTTAGGATTGTTTATTCTAGCTCTGTGAAGAATGCTGGAGTTATTTTGATAGGTACTGCATTGAATATGTAGATTGCTTTGGGTAGTATTGACATTTTCACAATATTTGTTCTTTCTCTCCAGGAGCATGGAATATTTTTCCACTTTTCGTGTGTGTCTTCTTCAGTTTCTTTTATAAGCTTTTTATAGTTTTCAGTGTATAGATTTTTCACCTCTTTGGTTAGATTTATTGCTGTGTATTTTATGGTTTTAGGTGCAATTATAAATGGGATTGATTTCTTGATTTCTCTTTCTGTTGCTTCATTGTTGGTGTATAGGAATGCAACCAATTTCTGTGCATTGATTTTATATCCTGCCACTTTGCTGAATTCATGGATCAGTTCTAGCAGTTTTTTGCTGGAATCTTTTGGGTTTTCCACATAGAGTATCATGACATCTGCAGAGAGTGAAAGTTTGACCTGATTGCTGAGGCTAAGACTTCCAATACTATGTTGAATAACAGTGGCCAGAATGGACATCCTGTCTTGTTCCTGACCTTACTGGGGAAAGCTCTCAGTTTTTCCCCATTGAGGATCATATTAACTTTGGGTCTTTCATATATGGCTTTTACAATCTCAAGGTATGATCCTTCTATCCCTACTTTTTTGAGGGTTTTTATCAAGAAAGAATGCTGTATTGTCAAATGCTTTCTCTGCATCTATTGAGAGGATCATATGGTTCTTGTCCTTTCTTTTATCGATATGATGAATCACATTGTTTTGCAGATATTGAACAAGCCCTGCATCCCAGGTATAAATCCCACTTGGTTGTGGTGAATAATTTTTTTGATGTATTGTTGTATCCGGTTGGCTAATATCTTGTTGAGGATTTTTGCATCTATGTTCATCAGGGAAATTGGTCTATAGTTATCCTTTTTAGTGGGGGTCTTCGTGTAGTTTTGGAATCAAGGTAATGCTGGCTTCATAGAAAGAGTTTGGAAGTTTTCCTTCCATTTCTACTTTTTGATACAGCGTCAAGAGAATAGCTGTTAACTCTGCCTTAAATGTTTGGTAGAATTCCCCTGGAAAGTCATGTGTCCCTGGGCTCTTGTTTCTTGGGAGATTTTTTGATTACTAATTCAATTTCTTTACTGGTTATAGGCTGTTCAAATTTTCTATTCCTGTCTCTGGTTAGGTAGTTTATATGTTTCTAGGAATTTGTCCATTTCTTCCAGATTGCCCATTTTATTGGTATATAATTGCTCATAATATTCTCTTACTATTTTTTTTTCTGCTGTGTTGGTTGTGATCTCTCCCCTTTCATTCTTGATTTTATTTATTTGAGTCCTTTTTTCTTTTTGATTAAATTGGCTAGGGGTTTATCAATTTTGTTAATTTTTTTAAAGAATCTGCTTCTGATTTCATTGATCTGTTCTACTGGTTTTTTGTTTTGTTTTGTTTTGATAGCATTGATTTCTGCTCTAATCTTTATTATTTCTTGTCTTCTTGTTTTGGGTTTGATTTGCTGTTCTTTTGCCAGCTCTTTGAGATGTAAGTTTAGGTTGTGTAATTGAGACTTTTCTTCCTTCTTTAGGAAGGCCTGGATTGTTATATACTTCCCTTTTATGACCGCCTTTGCTGCATCTTAGAGGTTTTGGGCTGTGGCATTATCATTTTCATTGGCTTCCATGTAGTTTTTAATTTCCTCTTTAACTTCTTGGTTAGTCGTTTCATTGTTTAGTAGGGTGATCTTTAGTCTCCAACTATTTATCTCTCCACATGTTTTTTGGGGTTGATTTCGAGTTTCATAGCATTGTGTTCTGAAAATATGCACAGTAAGATCTTGATCTTTTTGTACTTGTTGAGGGCTGAGTTGTGTCTTCTTATGTGATCTATTTTGGAGAACGTTCCATGTACACTGGAGAAGAATGTGTACTCCACTGTTTTAGAATAAAATGTTCTGAATATATCTGTTAAGTCCATCTGGCCCAGTGTGTCATTCAAAGCCATTGTTTCCTTGTCAATTTTCTGATTAGATGATCTGTCCGTTGCTGTAAATGGGGTGTTGAAGTCCCCTACTATTATGTTATTATTATCAATGAGTTTATGTTTGTGATTAATTGATTTATATATTTGGGTGCTCTCACATTTGGAGCATAAATGTTTATCATTGTTAAATCCTCTTTGGGGATAGACCCCTTAAGTATGATATAATGCCCTACTTCATCTCTTGTCACAGTTTTTATTCTAAAGTCTAGGTTGTCTAAGTATGGCTACTCTGGCTTTCTTTTGTCAACCATCAGCATGATAGATGGTACCCCATCCCCTTCCTTTCAGTCTGAAGGTATCTAGGTCTGCAGTGGGTCTCTTGTAAACAGTGTATAGATGGATCTTGTTTTCTTATCCATTGTTACCGTGTGTCTTTTAATTGGAGCATTTACTCTATTGTTGTTTAGCATGAGAACTGAAATATATAAATTTATTGCCATTAGGTTTCTTGTAGAGTTGGAGTGTCTGGTGGTATTCTTGGTCCTTTCTAGACTTTGTTGCTTTTGGTCTTTTTATTTTTTCCATCTTTTCTCCCCTCAAAAAGTCCCCCTTAAAATTTCTTGCAGGGCTGGTTTAGTGGTCAAAAACTCCTTTAACTTTTGTTTGGGAAACATTTAATCTCTTCTCCTATTTTTAATGAAAGCCTTGCTGAACAAAGAATTCTTGAATGCATATTTTTCCGATTCAGCACATTGAATATAGCCTGCCACTTCTTTCTGGCCTGCCAAGTTCCTGTGGATAGGTCTGCTGCAAACCTAATCTGTCTTCCCTTGTAGGTTAAGGACTTTTCTTTTGCTGCTTTCATGATTCTTTCCTTGCCTGACTATTTTGTGAATTTGACTATGATATGCCTTATTGATGGTCCGTTTTTGTTGACTCTAATAGGAGTCCTCTTTGCTTCCCGGATCTTGATGTCTGTGTCTTTCCACAGGTTAGGAAAGCTTTCCGCTATGATTTGCTCACATAATCCTTCTACCCCTTTTTCTCTCTCTCCATCTTCTGGGACCCCTATGATTCTAATGTTCCTTTTTAATGAGTCACTGATTTCTCTAATTCTTAAATTGTGCTTTTTGCCTTAGTCTCCCTCTTTTTTTTTCTGCTTCATTATTCTCCTTGTTTGTCCTCTGTATCGCTGGTTCACTGCTCTGCCTCACCCATCCTTGCCACCTCAACACCCATTTGAGATTGCAGTTCAGTTATAGCATTTTTTATTTCACCCTAACTAGCTTTTAACTTCTTTTATCTCCGCAGAAGGGGATTCTAACCTATTTCAACCCCAGCTAGTATTCTTATTATCATGATTCTAAATTCTGGTTTAAACATCTTGCTTGTATCTGTTGGTTAAGTCCCTGGCTTAAGCTGTTTCTTCCTGCTCTTTCTTTTGGGGTGAATTCCTTCGTTTCCTTATTTTGAAAGAAAAGGAGTTGATGAGGTTAAAAAAGTAGGGGCGCCTGGGTGGCTTAGTTGGTTGAGTGTCCAACTTCAGCCCAGGTCATGATCTCACAGTTTGTGGATTTGAGCCCTGCGTCAAGCTTTGTGCTGACAGTAGCTCAGAACCTGGAGCCTGTTTCCGTTTCTGTGTGTCCCTCTCTCTCTGCCCCTCCCCTGCTCATGAACTGTCTCTCTCTGTCTCTAAATAAATGTTAAAAATTTAAAAACAAAAGTTAAAAAAATAAAATTAAAAAATTAAAAACAATACACACACAATAAAAAATCAAATGAATGATGCTAGATCCTAGTTTTGGTCTGGGTGTTGAAAGGGGCTTGATAGATTAGAGGAAAAAGAAAAACGTTTGAAAATTTGAAAAAATGAATAAAATGAAATAGAATAAAATGAGATGATAGAAGTAAAATAGAATTTTAAAAATTTACAAAACTAAGAAATATAGCAGAAAGTTTAACAAAAAGTACTTTAATAAAAATTGAAAATAAGAATTTCTTTATTCAAGAAAAAGAAAAATGAAAAAAAAATTGAATAGATGGACCAGCAAACAGACTAAAATATGATTGAAATTATATCATTTTTCCCCTGAAGTCAAACTATGAAGCACTTTATTGCCCATAAACTAAGCTGACAGACTTGTGTTCCTGAAGAGGGAGGTTGGCCCTGTTAGTGGGGGCTTAGTGTAAAAGCTCCGTTCTCCGCTAGATGGCGCTGCTTGTCTTACTGGGGTGGAGTTTGTAGGTGTGTATGCACATGCGCAGGAGGGGTGAAAATGGCATCACCCAGCTAGTAAGTCTCTATATCGCAACTCTGTTCTCCTTGATCAGCAATCGTGCACCCATCCTTTGTCTACGGTTTCCGTCCACTTCCTGCTTTTCCTCTGTCCGTGACCAAGCCAACTCCCTCCTGAGTTTTATCTCAGATGCAGCTGTTTTTTCCGACCCCTTACTTCTGGGGGACTGTGGCTTTGACCCGTTCTGCCCCCCTGCGGGAGGGTCTCCACGAGCAATGGCCGGGTGCCGCTGCACCCAGGAACGTTTGTGGACTGTGCTGCTGCCGATGCCCAGAGACTGCAGCTGGGCACCAGCCTGCCTCAGAAAAAGTTCACACAATCATGTAGCAGCAGCGTTTCAGGGATTATGGAAAATCACAATACACATCTTGCACCAGGCTTCACCCTTAAGGACCTTGTTCCAGCACCAGCGAATGTGGTGGTTCTCCAGGATCCCCTGGGACCTTTGCTGTGGAGAGTCCTCCCAGCAGGGGAACCGCCTTTCCCTTTGTGGCCCAAGGACCCCTGGACTTCACTCTGCTCCTGGGGATTCGCCCTTTTCACCAGAGCACTGCCAAGTATCAAGCTGTGGAGTCTCAGACTCTGCTTCCCCTGTTTTATAGAGTCTTAATGGAATTTAAACCCTCTCCTTTCTCCTCCTTTTTTAGTTCAGTCTCTAGGGCTGTTTCCACTTTTCCATTTTTTCTCCAGCTGCTTTTTGGATGAGTGTTTTTCCCATACTCTCTCTGAAATCAAAAACAGTTCCCTTCCCCTCTGGTTTCTCTCTCCCCCAGTTAGCCTCTTCACACCACATACCTGCTGAGTTATGTGGTTCAGGTTGCGCAGATTGTTGTGTTCATCCTCAAGTCAGTTTTCTAGGTGTGCAGGATGCTGTAGTGTTGATCTGGGTGTATTTCATGGACACAGGACACACAAAAACTTCTATGCTGTTCTGCCATCTTGGGCCCTTAGGAAATCCATAAATACATTTAAATACATTATTGTCTGTTAGGAATATGAGAAGGATTAGAGAGACTGTTGCAAGCTCTCTGTGCTGGGGAAGTAGGTTCAGAGGCAGTTGGTTGCTTGGAAGATTCCCTGGTTGTTGCTTGCTTTCCAGCTGGCTAATGCCACCACTAATGGACTTCCTCACTAATCTGGTAGCCTTGACACTAATGTTCATCGTGAGTTGGTAGCAGGTTCCTTCTCCTTTCAGACAGCAGTTGCAGAGACACACACCTACAGGAGCATGAAAAGAGGGAAGTCCCCTACTTGCATGGGCAGAAACCAAGTGAATTTTCAGAACTTTAGCTGGTTTGCTGCGGAGCGAAGGGATTCGGGTACAGAATGCTTATTAAGGAAGAATGACCTGTTGAGTTGTCTTAAAGCCAAACCCCTCCTACAGTCTGTCAGGCCAAACTTAGATCTGTTCAGAGACCACAGTAAAGGACTGGGAACTTTCTGCAGTGAGTCTTAGCTGCTGTGAGGGAGCTTTGGCCCTTTGGGAGAGAGTTCCTTGTGACAAACCCTGTGACAGTGGGAAACCATTGATGAGTACTGAAGAGTATTTAAGCTCTTAGTTCCTTGGATTTGGTTTATAATGCTGTTGCAGATGACCCACTGGAGAATGAAAACCTGTTAGGAGAGGCAATCTACCATGAGCCCTGAGCACCCCTGCCTGTTCTCACTTCATGTGAATGTAAGACCTAACCACTTCCTGGGGGCATATCTTAGTGTTCTTCTAACAATCGGCAATCTTAAGGATTGAAGTAATGTCTCTTACCTACTTTGCACTATAAAAATGTTGAATCTCCCAGGCTCAGGCTTCTTTTCCTGTGGCACATCACCCTGAATGTGTAGGCATCCATCTAGACCCATTGGGTGCTTGGATAACTAGCACAAACATGCTCATGTTGCTTCCTGTAAGTGTAAAACCTCTTTGTCTTTGGTCTGGGAGTCTCATGTCTTCTACAAGTACCCAGGATAAATTAGTAGGCTGACCTGTTAGTTGCAAGTAGGATAAAATTATAACCCTTTCATAGACTACTCTGACAGTTTGGGTAACAAGGATGGGATCCAGGTAGACATGGCTTTCTTAAAGAGAAAGGACATGGGTCAGGTGAGGGGATGTGAGAAAATAACCTGGGGTCTGGTAGTAAATGCTGAGCGAGTAGGTAAGGATCCCTCAATGTCCCATATGTTAATGAATATTTTGAGGCTAAACAGCAAGAGGTAGAATTGAAACACATTCCCCAAATGATACTTAGGTGGTTGTTGACTCTTCTGGACAGGAGGAGTGAAGGATGTTTTGACAACAAGGCAGCAAGCCTGTCAGCTGAAGGCTATCTGGCTGTTCTGATGAGTAGAGGGTTCCCTGAAGGTGAAATAAGTGGTGTCAGCAATAAAGATACAGAGTTTGAATGGACCAAATATATTAGGAGTTTCTTGTGTCCAAGCAGGTAGCCATTTGAAGTAAAAGTAAATACATGACCTTGTTTACTGGCATAAAGCCAATCTCCCTCTATAACTCCTGATCCTTTCCTCCGTCTGTTTTAATAAAAGAAGCTATGTATGCTGGGCATCTTTGAGGGGGAGAGGGACTCCCTTTTTACAGCTCTATTGAATTTAAGCATTTATGTCACCATCCTGCTTTGTCCCCTGGGCACAGGAAGCCCCAGGCACAGGGATGGCCAGAAGTACCAAGGACTCTGGGGCAGATCCATGGTAGTATGCAAGGTGGGCAAACAAAACAAAAATAGCAGCCCCTGAACCCTAGGTGCTCGTCAGAGCCAAGAGGTACACAAGGGAAGAAGCAGCACTGACCCTGGAGCAGGAGCCAGAGACCGTCCCACTGACCCCACTGCCCTCTGCAGCCTAACCTCTCCTACTCCCATGGCGTCCTCAAACGCTTGGCTGGGATGGAGCATGATCTCTTGGTGGCTGTGGCCATGCTTTCCAATATTGGTCTCCGATTGCTTGGTCTGAGTGCCCACAGTTGTGGAGGTGGGGCGCAGGGAGGGAATTACCTGAATTCACCTGGCAGGGTTTGGGCAAAGTCTGTAGTAGGAAAGGAAAATTAAAATAACTGTAAGGAAGTCTCTAAACTGGTTCGGTGTTACTGTTGTATGGCTTTCACAGTAACGTGTTATTGACAGCAATTATACATTCAGTTTAAGTGTGAACGCTTCTAAGTCTCCCATTCAGGGAATACTGCATATAGGGAAGTGATTTCTGTTTCCTCTTGAGTAGTATAACAAAATAGAGAATCCTAAGAGGCGAGAAAGGAAAATGAACAGCTTTATGTGAGAACTTGGTGACTGCAGGAGTCCTGGGCCCATTTCCTGGTATAGCAGTGCCACGTGTCCTTTGCAGGCACCAAGTACACTCTTCTAAAATGTTGGACAGCCAGGAGGCTACTCCTGAACTATTGTTGAAACAATGTTGGAAACCACTCCACCGAGGGCTGATAATCAAGGTATTTGATTGACTTTCCACTCCTCCATCCACAGGCATCGACTATTGTTGAATGTTGGAACAGCCTACTCAAAAAAAGCAGCCTATAATCAAACGATTTCTTCACTTACCTTGTCCTGGTCAATACACCTTGGTAAAGCAGTCTGGCCACTGAATGTGGTTGTCCCCAGAAAGTGGTCACTTCCTCTTTACTGCAGTATTAAGATTCTCCAGAAAAGAAGAACCAATATGTTCATGAATATATAGAGATGTGCTATAAGAAAATAGGTCACATGGTTACAGAGACCAAAAATTTCCATGATCTGCTGTCTGCAAGCTGGAGACCCAGGGGAGCCGGTGGTATAGTGCCAATCCGAATCCTAAGGACCCAGAGAACTGATAGTGTAAGTTCCAGTTCAGGAGCAGGAAAAGACCCATGTCCTGGCTTGAAGACAGGCAGACAAAGTGAATTCTCCCTTACCCCAACTTTTGTCCTATTCAGGTCTCCAACAGATTGGATGAAACCCACCTATTCTTGACAGGGAACTTTGCTTTACTGAGTCAAATAGTTATCTGGTCAAGGAGCAGATATTGTTTAATCAAATATCTGGGGACTCCGTGTCCCAGTCAAATCGACGCATAAAATTAACTCTCATTGCTGCTTTTGGTGTAGTGATCAAAATGAGAGGGATTGGAGAGTGTCATGTAGATTTATTCTGAAAAATTCTGTCGTCAGCGCTGACCATTGTTAGGCATGATGTTATCTTTGCCCTAACAGCATCCCCAGGCCAACCTGATTGCTACAACTTCCAGGTGGCAGCCTAGCCACATTGAATTCTGGTTCTCTTTGAATTCTGTTTCAGGCACCTGGATTCTCCTCTTGGTTTGACATGGTCCTAGATCATGACATTTGGAAAAAGAGTCACTCCTGGAGCCTTTCAATGGAAAAATGGCCTAGTACAGTTCTACCAAGCTATTGAAAACTCCTTAAACTTGACTGACTACTGGGTTTGACATCCCCCACCAGATGGCTCTGACCACAATTTGGTGGACTTCTCTAGATTAAAGGGAGTGACTATCAGAAACATCAGGTGCACTTGCAGTTCCTTTTCCTCTCCGTAAAACCCATGTCTACATGTCTCCTTCACCCCTGTTCTTGTAGCTATTGCTCTGTTTTCTAATGGGGTGGACAAATATCACCTCACTGTTGGTGTGGACATATGGGACATTTTGGGCCAACTGCCATCAGACCGTCTTTCCAAAAATAAGGACTCATTTAAATCATACTAAGTGGATGGGGACTCTGAAGCCTACCAGGTACCAGAAGGCCTCATTAGTGACACTGTTGACCTGTGTCCCCTGAATGATAGAGGTTCCAGTTAGGAGATCCCAACAATTCTAAACAGGGTATCACATATGCCCTCAGGACTGTAGCTTTTATGTAGAAGTCAGGCATTAACTTGCCACCGTCCCCTCCCAAAAAACATGGTGCCTTGTACTACTATGAGGAGGGTCGTAAGCAACCTTCAAGTGTTTAAGGAGGCACCACCATTAGATCATGTAGCCCTCAGATGACTGTAGAGATTCCTCCAAGATGAAGCTGCCTTTGGTTACATAGGGGAGCTTCCTGGAGGGCTGGCTGATTTATTTATGCATGTTCTGCAAGAAGTTATCCCTATCTTGAGAGTCATGCTATTTGAAATGTTGATATGAAATTCATCCCTGACTTTAGCTGAAGACAGCAATGATACCACCTCAGCTCTAGAAGGCATTCAGGTGAGCCTCAGCTCACTGGCCAATGTGGTTATGGGTGATAAAATTGCTCTCAACTTCCCTGTGGACCCAGATAGAGTGTCCAAACACTAATACATTCTCTGTACCCCGATTAATGCCTCAGACTGGGTGTAAGGTCAGTACAGAAATTAGAGAATGCCACCCAGGTTTCTTTTTTTTTTTTAAATTTTTTAACATTTATTTATTATTGAGAAACAGACAACATGAGCAGGGGAGGGGTAGAGAAAAGGGGAGACAGAATCTGAAACAGGCTCCAGGCTCTGAGCTGTCAGCACAGAGCCTGATGCGGGGCTCAAACCCACAAACTGTGAGATCATGACCTGAGCTGAAGTCGGATGCTTAACAGACTAAGCCACCCATGTGCCCCATCACCCAGCTTTCTAAGGCAGACCTTGATGGCTTATGGTTGGTGGGTTGTTTTGTTTGTTTTGTTGGCTTTTTTTTTTTTTTGATGTTGTTTGTTTATCTAGCTAGTTGAGTCCTGGCGCTTGGGTATGGTTAAAGTCAGTTCTGCAGGTTGGTCTCATCCTGTTGCTTGGAGTTTTGTTGATAGTACCCTATTTGAATGGATTAGGTCCCATTTCTGTCAGATTAATCGGAGTGGCCAATGGAGGGCAAACAAAATTCATCAGAAGTCATCTATAAAGTGCTGTGAAGGCTGGAAGAGGAGTTAACTATTTTAGCATGGGGGCCTAGGAGGTTACAGGAAGTGAAACCTGTTTCATCTGAGCCACGACTGAGGATTAGTGCCAAGTGTGCCCATTTTTAAAAATGAGAAAACTGAGGCACAGGAGTTAAATAACTTGCCAAGGTCACTGAGCTAGGGAGTGGGAAGTCCGGATTTGAGCCAAGATCTTTTCACCTCCAAATACAGAGATTGCAACTCACTGCCTCAGGCATAAGACTAAAACAACCGGTCAAAGAAGTGAGGAATTTGGCATTAGCTTTAGATATTTTTCTAAAATTGACTTGGTGATTGATCTACAGAATTGGTGATTGTGAGTTTGGAGAAGTCTGTGTGAAGAGCCCTAGGACTTTGTGTAAGCCAATCTTAAAAAAAATATTTTAGACAAATAGTAAGGTTTACAGAATAATAAAAATGAACCGCCTTAAAAAATACCAATACAATTGAAATCCCTTAGATATCTTTAATCATGTCCTACTCGGGCACTCTCAGAAGTAACTACACCCCTGAATTTAGTATTTATTATTGCTACGCATTTTCTTCATACGTACGTGTCCATTAACAACATATAGTATTGTTTTACAAGTTTTAAAACTATATGGTATTTGGTTAAGGGCTCCCAAGACCACTCCTAGACTCACTGGAAGGACTCACGGGACTCAGCATTATAGTTGTACTTATAGCTAAATTTTATTGTGGGTAGTAAGGACACATTGGATCAGAAGAGAAAAAGACATAAGTGGAGTCTGAAGGAATCCATGTGTATTTCATAAGCTCTCTCCTTGTGAGGCATGGCACTAAGCACAGTTTCCCCCAGTGAGGAAAATACAGTATTTGTACCATATTTCTGCCTAGGGAATCCATTGGAGACTCAGCATTCAGTTTGATTGGGGGCTGGTATGTGGGCACCCTCTGCCTGGCATGTACCAAAATTCCAGACTCACAGAAGAAAAGCAGGTGTTTAGAATAAGCTATATTGTGTTCAAGCCATCTAAACACAGTCCACATTTATTAATTGAAATTCTATAGAAAGAGTTGTCCGCTCATTTATTATATCGATTTGAACCCATGGGTTTTTATTCAGTGGGTTATAATACTATTATTTTCTCAATATTATAATGATGTACACACGTACAAAATAACATAATTTTTTTTTTTAAAGGGGAAGGGTCTTCTCTAATGCTCTCGATCTCTGGGACTTTTTGTGGAGTTCTCTCTTGCAGGCCGGAACCTTTGCTGGACTCTCAGGCTGTTCGGGGAAATTTTAGGCGGTGATACCTATGAGCGGACTGGCAACCAATAGATACGAGCGTGGGTCTAGGGGACTGAGGGGAGGAAGGAAGGGGGGGAAATGGAAGGGTGAGGGTGAAGCCACGTTGCTGCGCAGCCCATGGGAGCCCAGGTAAGCCCAGGGCCTGAGCTGTAGCTGGTGGCGATCGGGGAGGGCAAGGGGTAGGTCCACGCGATGTCTGGGACCGGGCTGAGAGCGCGAGAAAGGACGGACTGCGGCGGCCGGGCGGCAAGGGGGCGGGGCCCCGGCTCGCTCGTCCCATGGGGCGGGGCCGACTCTGGGCAGTGGCCAACTGCGGGTCCAACCGCCCGCCGGCTGCCGGTTCCGCGCGTCCCCGCCTTCGCTTCCCGGCGGGCAAGTCTGGGCGTCCGGGGTCAATCGGGTTTCCCGCCTGTCCGTGGCTGTGTCGCCCTTTTTCTTCAGTTTTCGTGGCTTGCTTCTGTGTCCTCCACAGTCTTCTCTCTCTCCCACCCCCTTGGCTCATTCTCCCACGCTTCGGTGTCCAAGACCTGGGAGCTGCCCGGCGCCCAGCCTGCACCGAGAGAGATGGAGGAGCCGGGGTCCCGCGAAGGTGAGCGGGGCTGCGACACTGCGGATGTCCCCGAACAGTGGGGCACTGTGAGTGTGGGGACAGGTTCGGTGACACAGTCTGGGCTTAGAAAAATCCAGTCTGAGGGGGATATTGAGTCAGAGCCCTCCAGTTGGCCAGGAATTCAGACATGGCCAGAGAGTATTCTTGGCTAGTCTATTTCTGTTTTCCTTCCAACGAAGCCAAACCTAAACCGTAGAATTACCATTTTAGAGATTAAAGGGAACAGGGGCAGGGGCGGCCCTTTCTAGAAAGGGCTATATGGGTCCTAGAGAGTCCCGAGCAGAAACTTAGGAGACCCAAATCTAGGTCCAGGTTTGCTGCTACTGACTTAAGTGGCCTAGTTAAAGCTTATTCCCCTCCGTGGGCCTGAGTTTTCCCTTGTACAGTGAGAGGATCTCCAAAGGCCTGACAAAGGATGGGTGCTCTTTAAATATTAGTTGTTAGGAATAAATAAATGAGTTAGGGAGGCCTCCTTCTGGGGTTCACTGGAGGCTGCCTGCTGTACTGAATTAATTGGAGTCTTTGGAATTACGTTGTTCTTTTATGCTAAGAAATAGGTGGCATCATCCTCATTACAAGTGAGAAAACGGAGGCTTAAAGACAATGTGACTTGCTAGTAACTGTCCAAGCACATCACACCTCAAAGTCCAGGCTACACTATACTCTCTACCAGTTAGAGAGCAGGGAGGATTATATGGAGTAACAATGAATAAATTAAGTTCTCAGCTAAAATGAACAACTCCAAAGCAGAACTGTATCTAATTTTTCTCTATTCTTAGTTCCCAGTATATGGTTTGTGTGAAACAGTTTGGGTTTCAATGCCAGAGTAATCATCTATGCTACTTACCCCTGCTGTCACTTTGATCAATATAACCATAATTAACAAAAAGTAGTGATAGTGACTCTAATTGTTATAGTGATAGCAAAGCCATAAGTGAAACTGTAAAGACATCAAAAGTTAAAATACTTTTATTTATATGTTGCTTTAAAGTTTATAAAGCACTTTTGGGTAGTTTTCCATATTGGTCATCTTATATAGATAATATCCACATTTTACAAGCATAGGAATCCCAAGACCTAAGATTAAGGGACTAGCACAGGGTCACATGGAAGTATAGGTGAGACATGAATCAAGCCCCATATGAGAGGCTGTGCTTCTGCTTCCGTGCGCTCCCCACTTCCTCTCCCTTTCCTTTTCCTAGTTGCTCCTCCCCACTCCATGCCTATCCTGTGCTTTATTATTATCACCCAGAGAATTCCTGGGTGTTAACTCATAATCACTTGTTAACTCATCATTATAGTGTGGTGTTCACTCATAATTAATGTGTGGGCTTATGAGAGTTTAAATATGATCTTTCCCAGAGGTGTGGAAAGGTTTAAATACTTTTAAGAAAGAGAATGGTAACTATTATCATCATTATCATCACCATACACAGGTTCAAGGAATAAAACTACCCTTGACCAACACAGGTTTGAACTGCACAGTTTCATTTATGTAAGAATTGTTTTCAATAAATACAGTACAGTACTATAAATGTATTTTCTCCATCTTGTGATTTTCTTAACATTTTCTTTTCTCTAACATTATTGTAAGAATACAGTTTATAATACATATATACATACAAAATATGTGTTAATTATTTATGTTATTTTTTTAATGTTTTATTTATTTTTGATACAGAGAGAGACGGAGCATGAGAGGGGAAGGGGCAGAGAGAGAAGGAGACACAGAACCGGAAGCAGGCTCCAGGCTCTGAGCTAGCTGTCAGGACAGAGCCTGACGTGGGGCTCAAACCCATGAACGTGAGATCTGACCTGAGCCGAAGTCGGAGGCTTAACCGACTGAGCCACCCAGGCGCCCCTAATTATTTATGATATTGGTAAGGCTCCCATCAACAGTAGGCTATTTGTAGTTAAGTTTGGAGTGAGTCAAAAGTGATACACGAAGTTTTGACTGCCAGAGTTGGAGTCAGCATGCCTAATCCCTGTGTTGTCCAAGGGTCAACTGTAGAATATGAAGTGTTTGACAGTTTAAAACAGTAACTGTCATATTTTGAGCTCATACTATGGCATAGGCTCTATAATATCCACTTTAACTTTTTAGCTGAATTCTCTCAACAACTCTACTGAATTTTATTAAACATTAAGAAAGTTAAATAACATGGCCAAAGTCATGTAGTCCTAGTGGGGTCCAAATCCTATGTTCTTACCCATCACATCAGCTTGGCTCACTCAGGGACACATCTTTACTTAAGAAAGCCTAGTCTTCCCTGGCAGGAGAGCCTGAGTTGAGGGGAGAGAAGTGTGCTCTAGTACTGTGGGAGGAAGACAATTCCCACTTGCTTTTCAATTCAGCTACTGAGAGCACAGAATTGGAGTGAGAGGAGGCTTTTTTTTCTGGACTCCGGAGGCTAACTCCTCATGCCCCTCATGGTAGTGATAGTTCTTCTTTCTCTAAGTTAGAAACAAGTGACCAAGTGAATCATTGATATGCCCTTGGATAAGTTTGTCTCAACTGACACTATGTGGCTGTGGCCAAAAGCAGTGCAACTTTTTCTTTCAGTTTATTGTCCACAGGCTACCTGGGAGATTGGTCTAAAATGCATACTTGATCATGCCATTCCTCTGCCAGAAACTCTTGAGATGCTCCCTTCTGTGGGATAAACACATTCATAAGGTAGCAAAGCCTCCCGGGACCTGGATTCTGCTGACCCCTTCAGTCCCCCTTTTGCACTCAGTTCTAGTCATGCTGCACTACCAACAGTCTGAAAACCAGAGGAGTTCGCCCCTTAACCTGACCTCACCTGCCCTGGATGTTTGCTGTTCTCACTTACCTAGAAGTTTGGGCTTTAGTAGACCTGCTGTTGCAGTGAATGAAACTATGGGCCCACATGGGTTGTACTCTCATTGGAACTGAGATTGCTGCATGAAGCTAGGTGCCTTGAAAGTCTACACCCTCTGGTGGAGTGGACTAGGCAAAAAGAATTCTCACTGCTGACACAGAGATGACAAAGATTGCCTCTTATCCTAGGCTCTAATAGAGGGGGGAAAGTTTCCCCAGAGAATCCTTAATCACAGGCATTTCCTCATATGGATTTGGATTTATATTTATATTATCTGAATGGCCTAAAAACCTCCACAGAAATTGACATGGGAAACCATCCAGGCTGGTATTATCCCTGGATGCTTGGCAGCAGCACATGCAGGATCTCTGCAAGACAGATTTGACACAGGCTGCACAGGGTTTCCACAGAGTGTGGAGGTTAGATTTGTTCACTGAGCAGTGTATTGCTTGCTTTGTGCTGTTGAGACCAGGATGTTACCTTTGTACAAGAAAAATAAGCATTTGAGGACATCAGTGCCCCCCTGCGTGCAATCGCCAGAAATGGAATGATAGAGCAGAGCCTGTACACAGGCCAGCATTTGGGTATGGACACACATTCAGCTTCCTCCTATCCTTGCAGAGGTCATGGAAGAAGTGACATCGTGCTCCTTCAACAGCCTTCTGTTCCAGCAGGAAGACAAGAGAGGGATCACCTACCGGATCCCAGCCCTGCTCTACATCCCCCCCACCCACACCTTCCTGGCCTTTGCAGAGAAGCGCTCCACAAGCCGGGATGAGGATGCTCTCCACCTGGTGCTGAGGCGAGGGTTGAGGACTGGGCACTCAGTACAGGTGACTCCTCATCCCAGATCTGGTTCTGAGCCTCAGTCTCTCTCCACATTGCTTACAGCACCTCAGGGTCTGTGCCCTTTCCCATCAGTGCTGGAAGAGCCCTGCATGGGAGCTGTGGAAGAAGAAAGCCAGTAAGAGCAATGGCTCTCACTTACTGAGTACTTCCTGTGTGCGAGGTGCACATTAGATCCTCAGTAGCCACTCTGTGACATAGGCACGGTTGTCAGTCACATTTTACTGCCGAGGAAACTGAAGCTCAGAGAGGTTGCCACTTGCTCAAGGTCCCACAGTTTTAATAAAGCAGCAGAAGCAGGCTTTAAATTCCATCTCTGATTCCAGAGGCCTCCACGGTTCATTCACATTCAGTTAACATGTGGTGTGCTTTTCACTCACATTCTCTTTTGTTCTTATAAGTCACCCAGGGAAGGAAGGAAGCATTGTGAGTCCAGTTTTCTGGTCAGGGATCCTGCTATTCCAGGAGGTAGATAGCTCATTCAAGACCACAACTAGCAGATGGTGGGGGCAAAGATAACCACAGTCCTCCTCCTGCATGTTTTATGTGAGGTGCATACTGTTAAACAGGATTAAAAGTGGTTTGCCTCGGACACACAACTACTAAGCAGCGGAGTTGGCACTGGAGCCCTTGCCCCTAAGTAACACATTTTCACTGCATTTTTAGAGGGCAAAGAATGATTGCTGTCCTTGAGCCTGTGAGTATAGGATTATTTCAGATCCCGTTATTGTTTTTCTCTTGCAGAGCTGGCTGATCAAATGAGATCATGGATTTGAGGGCCTTTTGTAAACAAACAAACATATATATCTTTATAATAGGCACTCTAATCCCTCTAGCCTGCCCTGGTTTTCTACTCATGGAAATATCACTATTAAAACATTATGCCTCTAAGGATGCCTTTTCTCTCCCCCTCTCTTTTTTTCGCTACTGCAGTGCAAATGCTTTTCTACTGAATGTGGGACTTGCCAGCAACCCCTGCCTCTGTTCTGGGTGACTTTGCTCACATTTCCTCGTGGGAATGATGTGTACTTTGGGGAACTTTCAGTCCTGTTCTTTCACGCGATCTTATCATGAGCCTTACAGCTGCTTCGCAAGACCAAGCCTCTGCTTGTATCACTCACTGGCCTCCAAACAGGCCCAGTGGGGCAGCCTGGCTTGGAGTTCTAGTTTTCTGCTTCCTTCAGAACAGGCATTGCCTGTAGTCGTGCTACCCTGCTTCCTGTTACAAACATTTGGGCTGCTGAGCAGTTTTTCCCAGACCATGCTCGTTACATAACCTCAGAAACATTCACAGATGCATCCATTTGAACTCATTCTCCCTTCTCTGTATTTTATCCCTTCCGTTCTCTGATTTGCCTCTCTGTAGAATCTTGAAGTTAGAAGAATCATCAGCCTGGATTCTTTCCCAGTACAGAGATCTTCTGTATTCCCTGGGTAGCTACTAATATCTTAGGGGTTAAGAACATGGCTTTGGAGTCAGACAAGATCTACCATTTATTGGCCATGTGACCTTGGTTGTTTGACTCTTCTCTGCTTCATCCTCTGTAAAATGTAATTAATAATAGCAATTGCATAGTAGGAATTCAACATTAGTCATCTTCTATAAAGGATCTGCTTACACAGCTCCTCAAACGAGGAACTTAATCCTGTGGCAACTCTTCACTTTTGTTTTTGGAGTGAGACAACCTGTACTTTTCTATAATTACCCATCAGTCTCGTTCTGGCTTCTGGGACATCTGGTCTATACATAATAGATGTCCCTTTTCCAGAGAATGCTCGTAGATGTACCTGCAAGCAGAATTCATACCTTCTGAGTCTTCTGATTTGGGGGCTTGCCAGCTTCATTCTTTTAGTGGCTCTTAAGACCACATTCTTGATTTCGTTTCTGGGCCCTTGAAAACTGTGATTACTGTCTTTGGGATTTGATCTGGGATGTCAGTGTCCTTTTGCAAAGAATGGTACTCTGAATTTAGGGCTCCAAGGACAGACTGACCAGCTCAGCAATGAGGCGGCCATCCCGTTTTTTATCCTACCATAAAAGAGCATTTGTTTTATTGGCAGCTGCATAATACAGTTGACTAATGTTAAGTAGACCATCAGCTAAAACGTCTGAATCTTTTTCACATTTGCTGATTTTAAAAATTATTTATATATAGTTTTAGTTTTTGAATTTTTTAATGTTTATTTAAACACAAACTGTGAGATCATGACCTGAGCCAAAGTTGGATGCCCAACTGACTGAGCCACCCAGGTGCCCCTAATTTTTTTTTTTTTATTGTAGTAGGATAGGAGCTTCTGGGTGGCTCAGTCATTAAGCGTGCAACTTCGGCTCAGGTCATGATCTCACAGTTTGTGAGTTTGAGCCCTGTGTCAGGCTCTGCATTGACAGCTCGGAGCCTGGAGCTTGCGTCGGATTCTGTGTCTCCCTTTTTCTCTCTGCCCCTCCTCCACTCACACTCTGTCTCTCTCCCTCTCAAAAATAAGTAACCATTAAAAAATTTTTAATTGTAGTTGGATATACCTAAATGTTCCATCTTAACCATTTTAAGTGTACATTGCAGTTTTGTTAACTATGGGCACATTGTTGTGCAACAGATTTCCAGAACTTTGTCATCTAGATTGCTACTTTATACTCTTTGGACAACCCTCGTTTCTCCCTGCCTCACCCTCTAGCCACCACCATTCTTTTTCGTTTTTATGAGTTTTTAGGTATTTTGGATACCTCAAAGTGGAATAGTACACTGTTTTTTTGTGATTGTCTTATTTCACTGAGCATAATGTCTTGAACGTTCATTTGTGTTGTAGTGTGTGACAAGATTTCCTTCTTTTTAAAGGCTGAATAATATTCCATTGTATGTGTATACCGCATTTTGTTTATCCAGCCATCTGTTGATGGACACTTGGGTTCTCCCACCTTTTATTTATTTTTTTAGGTTTATTTATTTTGAGAAAGAGAACGAAAGAGAGCATGAGTGGGGGAGGGGCAGAAAGAGAGAGACACAGAGAGAGAGAGAGAGAGAGAAAGAGAGAGAGAATCCTAAGCAGGCTCCACGCCTGCAGTGTAGAGCCCAACACAGGGCTCGAACCCACGAACCATGAGATCATGACCTGAGCTAAAATTAAGAATTGGACGCTTAACCAACTGAGCCACCCAGACTCCCCAGTTCTCCCACCTTTTAGCTATTATGAGTAATGTGGCTATGAACATGGCTGCAAATATCTCTTCAGGACCTTGCTTTTAATTCTTTTGGATATATACCTAGAAGTGGAATTATTGGATCTTATGATAATTCCAGTTTTATTTTTTTGAGGAGCCTCCGAACTGTTTGCCACAGTGACTGCACCATTTTATATTCCCACCAGTAGTGTATAGGGTTCCAATTCCTCCACACTCTTGCGAAAACTTATTGTTATTAGTTTGACAGTAATAATAATCATCCATCCAGATTTTTTTATAGGTTATTGTCAAGTTGGTTTCCATATAACACCCAGTGCTCATCTCAACAAGTGCCCTCCTCCATGCCCATTACCCATTTTCCCCTCTCCCCCACCCCCATCAACCCTCAGTTCTCAGTATTTAAGAGTCTCTTATGGTTTGCTTCCCTCCCTCCCCTTAACTATTTTTTCCCCTTCCCCTCTTCTATGGTCCTCTGTTAAGCTTCTCCTGTTAGACCGATGAGTGCAAACATATGGTATCTGTCCTTCTCTGCCTGACTTATTTCACTTAGCATAACACCCTTGAGTTCCATCCACGTTGCTGCAAATGTCCAGATTTCATTTCTTTCTCATTGCCATGTAGTATTCCATTGTATATATAAACTATATCTTCTTGATCCATTTGCCAGTTGTCCATCCAGATTTTTAAGCCCAAGGCTTGTTCTATCTCTGTCAAAGCTTCTGCTTGTTTATGTCCCATTGTTCCAGCTGGTTGAGATCATTCAGATTCTGATACTTTCGTGTTTCAGTTACCGTTTCTTCCAGCTTCGTGTCAACTTTATATTAGACCTGTCTGGCCCAAATCATTTTCTCCTCTCACCCACTAATAATGATTGAGCTTCTGATTTTACAATGACTAAGTCTTAGACAATAGCTAAGTTGACTTTGGTACTTATGTTTGAAGTGTTTGCAGTGCATAAGGCACCCTGGTATAGAATGGGCTGCACCAGAGATACTGAGTTTCCTGTCCTTGGACTAGCTCAAGGAGAGAATGAATGGCCTTTATCGAAAATTAGAGGAAAATCTTCTGTAGGATGGGATTTAGGTCTAGATCCTCATGACTCTGAGATTTTATGATGTGAGCTTTGCTTAATAATATGTTTTATGCCTTTATGCAGGAATTAAATGTTTTTTGCATAGTTAATACATGTTCTTATAGTATGCGTGGTATAAAACAGTATAAAAGGGTATATATCCATTCTTAGTCTTCTCCTCCTGTAGGTTGTCACCATTGCGTCTTATGTATCGTTCTAGTGCTTCATCCTACAGAAACAAAGAAATACAAGTATATATTAATACTCCTCTTTAAAACTTTTATTCATTTATTTATTTAAATTTTTATTTATTTTTGAGAGAGATGGAACATGAGCAGTGGAGGGGCAAAGAGAGAGGGAGACACAGAATTAGAAGCAGGCTCCCAAGCTCTGTCTGAGCTGTCAGCACAGAGCATGACATGGGGCTCAAACTCACAAACCGTGAGATCATGACCTGAACTGAAGTTGGACACTTACCCGACTGAGCCACCAGCGCCCCAATACTCCTCTTTAAAATGTTTATAATGTGAATTGATAACACATATGTAGAAAACATAAAATAAATGTCAAATGTACAAAACACGGATGTCTGCTCTGTGAACTGACAAAGCCAACGCTTGTGGACTCTTCACTAAGGTCAAGAAATAGAATATTATCAGTACCTCAGAACCTTCTTTTATTCCCCCTCTCTTTCCCAGAGGTAACTACTATCCTTATTTATAGCTCTAGAGTTTAGTTTTACTTCTTTTTAGTCTTTATTCTTTATGTTTGGCTTCTTTTCAATATTTTTGAGATTTATTCAAACTTGTTTACAGGCTGCTCTGAATATTCTTGTACATGTTTTTGCTACTATGTGCATGCATTTTTGCTGGGTTTATGCCTAGAAATGTAATTACTGGGTCATAGGGTATGTTTATGTTCTACTTTAGTAGATAAATGCCAGCCAGTTTTCTAGAGTGGTGGTCGTGAAGGCTGGGGTACTTCAGTTTCACCCTTGCTGTGCATTTAGCTCTTTAAAGTTCCATCTTATAGCATGAGGGTTTACCAGGGCCCCAAATTTTTGTCCTCCTACCCCCATAAGGCTGTCAAATGAATTGTTCAGCTTCTCAGCTTTTCAGTATCTCTTGGAGAATTAGCAGAGATAACCCTGAGAGGAAATGGGACTTTAAATACCAGGCCAACCTCTCTTGTTTCTCTCAGTTCTTGACCTGTAATTCCTCATTGTCTTGTTTCCTCCCTGGTGCTTTTAGCCAGATGTTTTTCATATGTCATCTCCCAAGTCTCAGTGGAAAGGTTGGTTCGAATTACCTAGTTTGCTGTTATGGGAAGTCCTTTTCCTCCATATTTCTGATGCAAAAAGTAGTATGCTGCATACACTGTTCTTTGCTTTGTTCATTTAGCAAATGTTAGGGAGATCTTTCCATCTCAAGGTATAGAGCCCTTCTTTCTTCTTTTCTCATCTCTTGCATTGTGTGTTCATGTAACCAGTCCCCTGTTGATGAATATTTGGGTTCACAATATTTTGCTGTTCCAAGCAATACCACAGTGAGTAATCTTGTATATACTTAATTTGATGAGTGGATATACCTTAGAATAAATTCCCAGAATTGAGCATGCTGGGAAAGGATGAATGCATCTGGAAGCTTGATATGCCCTACATAAATGTTGAAGCATTTTGCACTTTGGTCTATATAAGAGAGTGCCTGTTTCTTCACATTTTTGCCAACAGAATACTGTCAAAGTTTATACTGTTGCCAGTGTGTTAGATAAAAGGTTCTACATCAGTTTTCATTTTAATTTGCTTTTCTGTTTTATATGTGAGGTTGTGCATGTTTTCCCTCTTTCTGTGAGTTGTCTGATCTTCCTCTTTGCCCATTTCAGATGGGTTTCTGGAAATATTTTTTTACCAACATATAATACAGTTTAAAGAATATATTAAGGAGTTTAGGACTTTCTTTGTAATATGTCTGATTAGGCATTATCTCCTTGTAGTTTTACAACAACTCCTGTGTAAGCATGTTGTTAGATTTTCTGATGAAGAATTTGAGGTGAAGTAAGTTTAAGTAACTTGCCTAAGGTCACACAGTAAGTGCTGAAGGCTGGTTTGAACTACGTATCTCTGACTCCATGCTTGAGTTCTTAAGGCCAGTGTTTTGAATTCCCTCCCCAGGATAATAGAGGAAGGAAAAAAAAATCTTTGTTTTAAATTTCCCTTTATTTACCTAAATTTCATATTTGTCTGCCTTGCTTTTCTTTTCTTCATTCTTTTCTTTTTCTCTTTTTCTTCTTCTATTTTTCTTGGTTCTTTCTTTTAAAAAATATTTACATAGCTCCTATCATGTGCTGGACACCTCTCAAAGACTCATAATCTAGGAAGGGAACCAGTCACATAAAAAAGGTATGATTATTGGGGCATCTGGGTGGCTCAGTCAGTTAAGCATCCAACTTCAACTCAGGTCATGATCTCATGATTTGTGAGTTCAAGCCCCACATCAGGCTCTGTGCTGCAGATTGGAGCCTGGAGCCTGCTTCAGATTCTGTCTCCCTCTCTCTGCCCCTCCCCCACTGTCTCTCTCTCTTCTCTCTCTCAAAAATAAATAAACATTAAAAAATTTTAAAGTATCATTATATAATAAGTTCTATAACTTCTGTGTGTACAAAGAGGAAGCTACCAGTTGCTTTGGGAAGAGGAAGGGAGAAGAGAGAGTTCATAGAAAGCTTTCCAGAAGAGGTGATTTGTGAGTTTGGAGGGTGAATTGGACATCTAGATGAAGTGAGGAAGTGTTCTAGACAGAAGGGACAGCGTGTACAATATCTAGCTTTGCTTCTTCCCGGCCTTATAAATCATCCTGTAATATTTGAGAATTTAATAAATACTTGAGCCTTTAGGACTTCATAGATTTTAATATCATTTATTTCTTATCACTGAAAAAGACAAATGCTTTTAATGAGCCTCATGTATTCCTATTAGCCTTTCACTCCTGCTGTCTCCCTCTTCCCCTTGTCTAGTGGGGACCCATGACACCACTGATGGAAGCCACATTACCTGGGCATCGGACAATGAACCCCTGTCCTGTGTGGGAGCAGAAGAACGGCTGTGTATTCCTATTCTTCATCTGTGTGCGAGGCCATGTCACTGAGTGTCAACAGGTCATGTCAGGCAGGAATGCAGCCCGCCTCTGCTTCATCTGCAGTCGAGACTCTGGCTGTTCATGGAGCCAGGTGAGGGACCTGACGGAAGAGGTTATTGGTGCAGAGGTGAAGCGTTGGGCCACATTTGCTGTGGGCCCAGGTCATGGCATCCAGCTGGAGTCGGGGAGGCTGGTCATCCCTGCATATGCCTACTACATCCCTCACTGGTTCTTTTGCTTCCGGCTTTCATGTAAAACCAAGCCTCATTCCCTGATGATCTACAGTGATGACCTAGGGGCCACATGGCACCACGGCAGGCTCATTCAGCCCATAGCAACAGTGGAGTGTGAAGTGGCAGAGGTGACTGGCTGGGCTGGCAGCCCCGTGCTGTATTGCAGTGCCCGGACACCAAACAGGTGCCGGGCGGAGGCTTTCAGCGATGACCGTGGTGAATGCTTTCAGAGACTAACCCTGAGCCAACAGCTCTGTGAGCCCCCAAATGGCTGCCAAGGCAGTGTGGTGAGTTTCCAGCCCCTGAAAATCCTATGTGGGTGCCAGGACCCTGATGGCAAAGATGCTCCTACCAATCAGCAGAGCCCTCTGCTAGACAGCTCATTAAGGCTAGAGCAGGAAGCTGGATCACTGTCCAAATCATGGCTCTTGTACTCACACCCAACCTGTAAGAAGCGGAGGGCCAACTTAGGCATCTACCTCAACCAGATCCCTTTGGACGCTGCCTCCTGGTCCCACCCCTGGATCTTGCACTGTGGGCCCTGTGGCTACTCTGATTTGGCTGCTTTGGAAAAGGAGGGCTTGTTTGGGTGTCTGTTTGAGTGTGGGACCAAGCGAGGGTGTGAGCAGATTGCCTTCCGCCTGTTTACAGACCGAGAGATCCTGAGCCATGTGCTTGGGGACTTCACCAGCCCTGATAAGAGCCCTGAGCCAACTGAAAGCTAAAAATTGATGTAGGACCCAATTTTCCATAGAAAGGACACCACAGAAGGCAACCACAACCAGGATAATGGAGGCCAGGTTGACAGAAGTTATTGAAGTCTACAGAGAATCCAAAAACTTAATATTGTGCTCTCTACCTTTTTTTCCTTCTCCTCCAAAGAGCAAAATGAAAATTTTGCTATAGATACTGCAGTGGAAAGAACTTTAAGTGGGGAAACCATGATGAGGTCCCGGTCGTGCCACTGGCTTGCTGAGGGGCCTTGGCCACGTCACCCGAGCTCTCTGGGCCTCAGGTCTCCATCTGTAAAATGAGAGGATTGGTTCTGGGATTTTTCTTCTTTCCCATTTCCAGCAAAGGCAGAGTGTCTGCGTGCTCCATGGTCAGCAAATGCTGGCTCCGTAGTGGACTCTGATCTCAAAAGGGAAGTCCAAGGACTCATCTTTTCCAGTGACTCCCACTCATTCAGATTTGAGGCTACAAGCAGGTGTTCTGGCACAAAGGAACATCTGGATGGTTTGTCCTGTTCTTAATTACAAAACACACCCTTTTAATCATGTTTGTAACTCTACAGGTTCTCTGCCCTAGAGGAAGTGTGCAAAAAACAAAACAGTAGGATCACGAGGTCACATACCTTCTCCAGCTTTGCAGCTGCACTCAGTCTTCCTTCCTCATCCAGAACGCTTATTCCCTAGGGGGAAAATGAGAAGCTCATGCCAGTGGCCCTTGATAATGGCACTGAATTGTTCCTGATGGCATTACTTTTATAAAAGATGAACCTGAAGTTCATTTACTAGCATGGTTCCCAATGAGAAAAGGACGTGGATTAGGACTTTAAAGCATTGAACAAAACTTCCCATGGTCTCTGGCCTCAACGAGCTCATAGTTTATGGAGCTAGAAGTGGGAGAAAACTCAAGAAGATCAACGCAGCTAGTTTGTAGATGTTGAGCTTTAAGTTAAGGTGATGGTAGCTCTTGATGTCATTGTCTTAGTTCCGTCTTCATTGTGCTTGGAGTCCTCTGCCCCAGGGCTTTGCCAGGCTGCTGGGTTTCCCCTAGGCCCGTTTTTCTCAGAATGTTGTTCTGGCCTAGCCACTTCTCTACCCACGGAGGAGGTCTTTAGGAAGACCATTAGGAAGGTCTCTGGACCTGAGACCTCTGAATCAGTCCTGTTTTGTTGGAGCTGCTGTAAATACTATTTGTGAAGTAGGGATGCCTCTGTCTAATAGGTTTGGGACTGAACTTTGCCAGTGCTGGGTCTCTCAGATGATACTTATTTTAAATGCTCTTATTTTAGATTCTTTCCCCATAGCCTGTTATTGTAACAGAAATTCTATCATGAAATACTTGGTTTTCCTCCCTATTTTAGGAGAAAAATACCTTGTTTCAGAGACCTTTTATCAGATACCTATATTTGGTGCTGAGTAATGGCCCAGAGAGCAAGTTTTCGTCTTGGAGCATAGCCTAGGAGGCTAGGGGTTGGCAGTTGCCTCAGTCCTATGGGGGAGAGTCATGAAGGATGAAAGCAGAGATTGACTTAACCTAGTCCTGCAAACGGCTGAAGTCCATGGCTTAGACTGACTTCTTAAAATTCCCTTAGGCTCTCAGCCATTTGTCAAAGTTATTCTCCCAGTTATGATCATTCACTCATTTGTACATTTATCTAAATATTCTTGAGGGCCTTGCATAATGTAAGGTGCTTTCTATTGACATTCCCTGGTTGAAAATCATTTGTGGCTTCTCATTGCCTGCTAAAGGGTGTCTACATTTTGTCTGGCATGTAGGGTCGTCAGTTGTTGGGTAAGATAATGAATACTTATCTCTCCTAGTATGAAGCCTACTCTTAGAGAAGACCTCTGTCGAGTTGGCAGTGGAGGGGGTGGCAGAGCTGCTGGTACAGGGGGGAGCTGGTTAAGGGCAACCCTTTCCTGAGTAGTATAAACTTCCTGTTCCACAAAGCTTTCCTGAACACCATACCCCAAATACATAGGAACAGGGCTCCATTCTCCAGCAAAGTCTAAGGGATGGATAGAATGAAAATATCAAGACTACTATGGTACCTACCATCCAAGAAGGGAGTCAAGGAAGAGACCTTGGTCACATGCCAGTGTGGACCACAGCTGTCCTGTACCAGCACCTATTAGATGTCTTCTCCAACTCTGAATTGCTCTTCTCCTTCTCCTTCCCCTTTGCTTCATGTTTGCTTCTCCTTAGTGATTAGCAGTGAAACTCTTAATAGGCAAAGGGCCTGTGTGCATATTTCAGGAATAGCAAGAAACGAGGGTTGGGTTAATCCAAACTCTGTAATCCAGTTACAGAGGTAGTCCAGAATGAGGGTTAGGGACAGGAACAGAGTGGGCAATGGTGGCTCTAAAGAAAAAGAGCAGCAGGGTAGGAGTCCTGGCACCTTTAGGAAGAGAGGGAATGACGCACAGATAAGAGGCAGAGGCTGGAGACATGATGTAGGTGGGGGAATCTGTCAAGAAGAAATAATTACAGGCTGGAGCTGTTTCCCAACACATGTGGAAAGGGAAAATAAGTTCCTACCCAGCCCTATAACTTTAAGCTGGCTCAACTCATCCATGTTCTTCATGACTAACAAAAACAGTTGGAGGCACTCCAGCTTTGTACCAATTACCTAAGCCTTGGGGCCCTGGGACTTACACCATGATACTGGTATCCTGACTAAGCCCATTTCCAACCCTCTCAGGTTGGTAGAATGAAAAAGATTGGGCAAGAGATGGCAGCTGTGAAGAAAAGAGGAAAGCATACCGGAGGCCTCTAATCTAGAGGTGTGAAGAGAGGACCGCGGAGGCTGTGGTCCATTGCCTGCAGATGTTCCCACCCTGTCTTGGGAGCCTTACAATGGATCCACCCAGCACACATGGCCCATGCCTGGGAGTGCAGGAAAGCATGGGTAGGGACCTCCTACTGCTGATATGTACCCAGATCAGCCTCCCATCCCTTCAACCTGCTGGTCCTGCTCATGCTCCCTAACTCCTGATGCCCTCACTCCTAGGCCACTGCTATTTACTTCAGGCCCTTGTTATTAAGGTGTTTTACTTGGACCTGTTTCTCCTGGTCACCAGTCTCCCCTCATATCCATGGCATATCATGCAACTGCAGCCACAGATAAACAGGTCTGGGCTGTTGGGTAGCCCGAGGGACCCATCGAGGTCAACCTAAGGCTAAGCAGCCTCTCCAAGGCAGTAGGATTCAGTACTTCCATTTCAGCCAGATTAGGCTGCTCAGGCTTCTTCAGTAGGCTGTGAGGTTTCCCCACTGCATTATTCAGTAGATGTCATGCCATCCTCCCCCGTGCTGGCAAAGTGCACAGTTGGAGCCTCCCTTTGGTCATCACCACAGCTTGCTGTGTACTATTGTTGTCTGTGTTGTGCCCTCTAAGGCCTCTGTGAGGCTCTGAATTCCTTGAGGGCCAAATCTGTATGAATCTTCCCTCTGTCCTTTTTACCTTGAATCACATGGTTGCTTTATAAATATATGCTTTTTCTATTATAGTCTGAATTCCCTGAAGGTAAGGACTTTGTCCGATTCCTCTCTTTGGCCCCTGCACCTGGCACAGGGCCTGGCATAGAACAGGCAGCAGGAAAGTTTTGCTGAATGAATAAAGGAATCAAAGATCCTTGGCCTTCTGGAGCTAAGAGACAAAGTCAGGGCAAGCTCCCCGACAGGGAGAAGCATATTGTATCCTCCTGTGATTGGATAGTGTTCTAAACTTGCTGAGCACTCACCTTAAATGAGTCTTCTCTATGCTGGCCTGCTCCCAAGTCAGCCCGGATGTCCCAGGATCACAGCCTAAGCCTGAAGCTAAGCCTTGATTTGGGATTCTCATCTCAGTGGTGTTTCCCCTCTGTCCCTGATTGGAGTTTCTGTAACTGACCGTCCTCCAGGACTCAAAGGGAGGTGCCGTGGTTCAGTGTGGTCTGAGCATGTCTTGGCTCTGTGATACCAAGTGCCAGAAGTGCCCTCTGTACCTTTCACAGAAACTAACAGGACTCTGAAACAAGGAAATGAATAAAGAGCTCAATTTCAATGACTGCTGTTTTGTTGTGTCGAGCAGTGAGATGATTATCATCCTTTTTTTTTTAATAGTTTATTGTCAAATTGGTTTTCATATAACACCCAGTGCTTCTCCCCACAAGTGCCCCCCACCATGGCCATCACCCCCTCTCCCCCTCCCCTTTATCACCCTAATACTTCTGTCTAGTTTGTACCCAACTTCTTTCAAAAATATGGGTTTGACTTTTACTAAGGACTTTTCTTGCTTTTCCTAATGTCTTTTACTTTCAGAAAGCTTTACTAATAATCTTTGTACCGGGGGCGCCGAGGTGACTCAGTTGGTTAAGCATCTGACTCCCGGTTTTGGCTCAGGTCATGATCTCACAGTTTTGTGGGTTCAAGCCCCCGCATTGGGCTCTAAGCCGTCAGTGCAGAGCCTGCTTGGGATTCTTTCTCTCTCTCTACCCCTCCTCTGCTCACCCTGTCTCTCTCAAAAATAAATAGATAAAACCTTAAAAAAAATACAAAAAAAAAATCTTTGTACTTTTACACATTGTCATTGGAACATAGTTACTTGCCTATTGAGGGAAACAGGGCAGAGATTACCATGACTCATTAGATTGTGTATTACATACTACCTATTAAGTGATAAAGTGGGGGAGCTGGGCACCCCATATGACACCAGCTCCAGGGCTGGTCACTGCACATCTTATGTCTTTTTGCAAAAAAACCCCTGAGATTAATACCAAATTGTAGCTGGGGAGGCCACAAATACCTCAGAGAAGTGGGGTGATAGCCTTAACTCATGACGTGTACTTTGTATTCTGCTTTCTTATAACAAATAGACCATTGAAAAAGGTTTATATGGGCATCTCTTTCACCGTAACACAGAGAGTCATATAATGATGAAAGAATAAATGTACAGAACTGCTAATTTGCCTATTAAAAATAGTTTTATAATAGTTATTGATATTGATCATTAAAAAAAATCTAATGACCTATTTTACTTTTGTATGTTTTGTTAGATTGTTTCATGTCTGGGGACTTTTGGGCTTGAGAGGAATATGCACTACATAAACTTCAGTGCTCAATTTTTCAAACTCCTATTCAGTAAAACATTGAATACCTCTTGATTATTTAAACATAGCAAACTCTAGGCCCATGATTTTGCCCAACCTTCTGATTTTTCCTCAGACCTTTTGTTGTTCCCTTTCTCTGAGGAATGACCCAGCCTGTGTATAGAAGAGGGAAATCTCACCCCAAGTAGGAAGGGACTTGGGCTGAGTCATCTTTGTTTTCTGTGCCCACTGAAGTGCCAGCTATGGCAGAGTATAGGAAAAGAAGTATGCAAGGGGAATAGCATTTATAAAGTGCCTAGTGTGGGCTGAGTTATACATACATTCTCTCATTTAATTCAACAACCCTTTTTAGAAATGGAAGTATTGAGACTCAACAAGGTTACATGACGTGTTCCAATGTCAAACACCTGTAAATGATGAAGTCAGATCTGATTCCAAACCTGTATTTTTGTCATATGGCAAATAAGAGGCACAACTGTGGGTGATGCTTACCTCACGGGTTGATATGAGGTAGAGATAGTGCCTCTTAATTCCTTGGAACATGGTGGGCATTCAGCAGCTGGTAACAGGCTGGTGATGATGACTCCTGTAATAATGCATCTCGCAGTTGCACTAAAGTCGCCTCTTGGACAAAAAGTCTCCCCCTTTTATTTCACCCAAGAGAAATTGATTATGGCTTGGAAGCCCAGATCTACCTGGAGATTATTTTCCAGGACCTCCAAACTTACAGCAGAACAGCTGCCTCCCATGACCCAGAGTCATCCTAAACATAGATTGTGCTGTCACCAGCTAGGAATAGGATCAACAGGGAGGGGTAAACAGAACCTGATAGCAGGTGAGGCTGACTCAGTGCTGAGTGAGGCAGTCAGGGCCGGCGGGCACCAGGAAGGTCTCTAATCGAGCCACAAGTTGGAGATAGCAACTCTACCTCTGCCTTTCTCCACTGTGGCCCAGTCCCCGGAGCCGCACCCAGGGGCCAGGCCTGAGCCCATCACGTATCGTAGATGGCCCTTCATACATCGTCCCTAATCCTCATACCAGCCAGGGAAGCAAGACATTGTCCCCAGCTTACAGACAAGGAAACTGAGCCTTGGAGAGGTTAAATGACTGAGCAAGTATCTTAACTGTAATTTCCTCTGTAAAAACTGGGATAATAAAAGCATCTCATAGGGTTGTTGTGAAGGTTAAGTGAGAAAATGCACTTAAACTTAGATAAAAATTAAAAAGTGCCTGGCACATAGTAGATATTCAAAAAATGGGATCTGTCGTGATTGTTATGATTTTTCCCTGTAGTAATCATATTAGCCCATCCAGTGTGCATGGTGTGGTAGCAGTACTTTTCAAGCTTATGTGTGCATGTGAATCACCTGGAGAAGTTAGAAAACATAGGTTCCTGTCCCCACTCCAAGAATCTAATTTGGTAGGTCTGGGATGGGGCCTGAAAATTTGCATTTATAACAAGCTCCCAAGTAACGCTGATGCTGCAGGTGCACAGACCACTCTTTGATATCCTGTTTCCGTACTCCCCTCTCTGTCCATTGCCCCACCTGCCTCCTACTCACACCCTTCCCACCTCCATGATGTAGGAGGAACACAGAATGCCACTAGATGTCCATGTGGAGCCAACTTTTATTCCTCAGATAGGTGTCTAACTTGGTTCTTTAGCCTGCCAGTGAGCTGTATTTTTCCTGGGTCAGAAATTTCACTTTCCCATGGCATGATCATTGCCTGGGATTCCTACTGACTTTCTTGCCAAGTCTCATGGAGATTAAAGGTGACACCACAGCTTGGGCACAGACCTAGGCCTACAGGCACAGGGTGCTTTTTCTATCTGTAAAGCAGATTTACAAGACTCCTGTACTCAGCCAAGTACTCGGGAAGCAGTAGAAAAAAGAGGCCTTGGGTTAGTTGGGTGACTGAGGACTCAGCTCTATAAAGAGGGACTTGTTAAACCTGCAGAGGGGAGAGCAAGGGTCACACAGATTGTGAACTAAGACTGGAGAGTTGCCAAGCTAGAGATTGCTGAACTGTATGGGGGTCCAAGGTGAAAGTCAGGGGGTGAAGGGAATGGGGCTACATGGTACCCATCAGCCAAACCGTAATGACCCTATGTGTGGTTTAGGCTGTCATTTTCCGCCCTAGGTGGCCATGCCGTGTGTGACCATAGGCAAAGATCCTCCCTACTGTCTTCTGATAACCCTCTCCTTAGCTCCTTCCCCTCAAGGGCCTCAGTCCCAGATCTCTTTGGATCGAGACACTGGAAAATAGGAAGTTCTAGTGCCCTTTTTGCTCCTCTGTGTGCTTGATTTGAAGCTGAGGTTTCTGTATTGAAACCGAAATATGGTTATAGGCCATGGAGTTTGAGTTAAGGCCAAGTCCTATGGACAGGTATGAGCTTTGAGGGGTGGGTACCATGTCCATTTGTTGGTATTATTTCTTCCCCTGGCATAGTACTCAATACGAATTGAATGAGTTAATGGCCATTCCACACTGAATCCTCCAAAACTGGGAACTCAAGGGTGGATATTAGGCAGGATAAGACACTTTCACCTCTCCTGACCTCATTCCTTTGGTTTGAAACCTGGTGGCATGTAAATGGCCTAGAAGATGGTTCCTGGTAGCCCAGGTTAAAGTGAACCCTGGATTCAAGGAAGTGCTGTTAAGAAGATCTCAGGCTGGGGCTGAGGAACACTTTCTTTGTCACAGTAATCCAGGTTTGTTCTACGTCTGTGTTGTTACTGGAAAACCTTTCCTAGAGCCTGATCTGAACACTGTTATCTGCTGTGTCGTCAAGCATTGAGGGATGCTTGGGTGAGCACACTTGGCCTGGAGCCTTGAAAGCTGAGAGTGAGCCTCCCTCCCAAGGCCAGCGTGATGGTAGCAGAAACCAGTGAGAGAAGACCTAAAGCGGAAGTTGAATCTTGAAGCCAGAGTCTGGTGTGGCAACTGCCTCCCACCTCTCATGTGAAGGTCTCCCCCTGCTGGAAAGTAAATTTCCTTGTAACACTCAGGAGGATAGGGGTGGGGCTCAAGGGTAGGGTTCCATATTTGCTTTCCAGACCTATGAGTTATCCCAATGTTTCCATAATTGTGAATGGAGGAGACGGGCCTCATATTAAGCCCAAAGTCAGAAGGTAGGGCAGATCCCTCATCAGACCACCCTGAACCCAGTGGAATCTGACAAAGGTCCACAGCTGCAGACACACTTTTACTTGCTTAGGAGTTGAGAGTGATCCCCCCAGCTAGAGACAGACGAGTTCCAGGTTTGGGAACTCTGGTAGGTGATGTGTTTGGGCAGGGCTACTGCTTTTCGTGTATCATACAAAAGTGCCTAGCCAGAAGGCAAGTGGGGCCCCAAACCCACCAGCATGGAGCTCCCCAAGCCATGTACCTATAAGGCAGCAAATGCCTTCCTTCTAATTAGTACTGGATAGACCATGGAAAGTCCTGGGTTTGGGTGTAAGGCTAGGAATGACTTCCTGAAATCTCTGGACTGGGGATCCCATACCTGGCATCTCTGGGAGACACTGGGACCAAGAGGGTGACCTGGGCCTGGGATGTGACTGCCCTGTATCCATACCATCTCAAAAGGGGCCTATCTACTTGGCAGTGGGAGCTCAGGCCTGTGGGTAGGGATTAGTAAAAGACCAAGTGAAAGGATTTGGCAGGACAGAGGGTAATGCTTAAATGACATTTAGGAGAATGTAATTCATTTGAATGGAACCTTATGGAACAGAGCAAAATGGTAGGAAATTAGGGTTATGCCAGGAATCAGGAGGAAGCTTGGAGCAGCAGTGAAGGCTCTTAGTCCTCTTTCTTTTTTTCAGCTCTCAGTCCTTCCCCCTTCCTTTCTTTCTTCCTTCTTTTTGTTTCGTTTTGTTTAAACAAGCTGTGTGAGACCTTGGGCAATTCATTACACTTATTGAGCCTGCATTTTCTCTTCTATAAAGTGGGCACAATAACATGAACCTCAGGTTGTTGAGAGAATTCAGTGTGTCTGTGTGATGCAATGGGACAGGGAGGGGGAAGCTTGTCCTCTCCAGCCCTGCCTTGTTCGCCTCTTGTTTGTGTCTCTGGGTGGCGCCAGTGGGCCTGAGGCAGTTTGCCAGAGTCTAGAGCCTTAAGGGCTTCCTTTTGTATTGAGGGAACCATGGTGACCCACGGAGGAAGCCCGGCTACTGGCAACCGGGAGGGTTGGTGCTGGTGAAGGCAGTGGCCCCCACCATGTCCCATGTCCTGTCAGGTGGCCCAGCCAGTCCTCACCACTCCCCTGGCGTGGGAGTGACTACCTGCTTTGTATAAAAGAAGAAACAGAAGCTTAGACTTGCCCAGGTACCCTGTTGAAGGTCACACAGCAAGTGATGGAACTGAGGCCAGACCAGGTTTCCTGGTCCAGAGACTCTCTGGAGTCAGCAGTCCACTTTTCTTGCACTTTGGTAACCCCAGGCACTATCCAGGTTTGGGTTGAGAACAGTTCCCCACATACAGAATGACAGTCCTGGGTCGGGGCCAAGAGAGGATCAGAGATCTCTGTGAGTTTGCCTCACCTTCTCCTGGTCTCCTGGGCCTGACCTTGCTCAGGTCCTGCTGGAACAAGATCCAGGTGGCTCAAACCTTTACTGAGGCCCTGCCCAAGACAGGTTCATCAGTGCAATTGTTTAGTTTAATGCTCCCCATAGCCCTGTGAGACTGGCATCGCTAGCTCACATTTAGATGAGAAAAGTGAGGCTTAGGGAGTGGCAGTTATTTGCCCAAGGTCATACAAAGTCAGGCTCACTTCAGCCTGAGTGCTCGGAGACCATGGTTTCGTTTGTAGCCCCGTGGCACTGCCAACATTGTCCACCAGGTGGCAATATTCCCCCAACTTGCTGTGGGCTACAGGCGACCTGGAATCCGATGGCGGTGCCTGTGGTTGGCAATCCCAGCTGTCTCTGGCTGATCTTTCAAAATTGCTCGGAAGCACCTCTTAGTAAGTGTTGTTCCCAAGGGGAAACTGATGCCCTGAGGGGCCGTGCCTTTCCAGAGAAGGATGTCCTGTGTGTGTGCCAGAGCACAGGATCCGCCTCAGTCCCGTTCCATTTGAGACTGATGAACCTGATGATCTGTCTGTCATTAGCTGAGAGATGGTGACCATGATTTCCTTGGCACTTGTCTGCCCCCTGTTTTGTCAAGGCCCCGCATAGTGGTGGCAACTGAGTTGTCCTTTGACTCTGTCAGAGATCCAAGGCTCAGCCTCTTCTGTAGGTGGGGACGCCCTTGCCTGGTTTGAGGTCATCTGTACGGCCCAACATATCCATCCTCTATTCCAGCCTGTGTGCTCTTTGTATGGACCATGGGAACATCTGTGATCTTCTTCCATGCCTGCCTACAGCCAGAAAGAACTAGGAGGGGGTCCTCTGAATCCTTCCTGGAACACCTCACACATTCCTTTCATCACTGCTGGCGGGGACAGTGGGATTCCCGCCACAGGATCACTCTACCAGAAACTTCGTCCGTGTCTCTGTGTTGCTCAGTGGCAGTCCCAAGGTGGGCCTGTGGGTTCCCAGCTCAGCAAGCCTTCTGCCTGTTCTCCCTCTGGCGGGCAGGCCCAGTTACTCTGAGGAGCTCTGAAATAGTCCCCATTCTCCATCATGGCAGCAACACTGATGTCCGCCCATTTTCCCTCCAAAGTCCTCCATCTGTCTCTTTACAGTATCTCTACGGAGTGGTCTTAGAGCCTCCTGTCCTCAGCTGGGGGCTTCCTCTGCAATCCCACAAGCCTGAGACTTCAGGGGCAGTCCTGCTCTACATCCTGTCCAAGAAAGGTCACGGCAGCTACCTTTGTGGACACTGAGAGGGTTCGGTTGTGAAGTGAGAGAGACTGAGGGCTCCACGCAGGCAGGGACCTGCCATTTGAGTTCTGTGTTGTCAGCACCCATCACAGGGGCTGCGTGAAGCAGGCCTGGGGGCAGGTTTCTCCCGTGAGTGAGGAGCCCCTAGGTGATGCTCCACCCCTTATTAGGTTGGGTCACCGCCCAGAGCAGGATGTGCCCCCTCCCTCTGTGGTCCTCACAGTGCCCCCTGCAGAAAGTGGGAGGATGGGGAACAGAACAAAGATCTATGAAGGGAACGCCGCACAGCTGTGACGTTGGGGTTTCCACGTTTCTCTCATTCTCATGCCTCCTCTGTGATTTTTGCTAAATCCATGTATTCTTAATATTTTTCTTTGGCATATTTTGTGTAGATGTCTAATTTCACTATCTCCTATGTAATAGTACTCATGAAATCATAGATTTGATATATTTTATTTTTTCCTAATACACACTAAAATAAATATGTAGCTATTAAAAAAATTAGCAGAGACCACTGAAAAACACCCTATGTGCCACCAGTAAGGTGTGTACCAAACTTGGGTGTTCATCTTTCACAAAACCCTATGAGGTCAGTAATTTTATTTCTGATTTTACAGCTGAAGAAATAGAAGCTCCGAGAGGTGAATTGCCTTGGCCAGGGTCACACAGTCTTCCGATCTTGACCTCACTGCCTACAGATAGGGGAGAGGAAGGGAGAATGTGTGCTTAGAGGGGACCCACAGTAGCAGGGGATGGGGGGGCGGGTAGCTCCCAATGAGAAATGACAAAGACGGAGAAGATGGGAAGAAGTGGGGACAGGATTCCACATCAGAAAGGCAAATGACCTGAGTCCCAATGTCCTATGCACAGTAATGGCCATGAAAATAGCTGCAGATTTGCCTGCATTTGTGTGACCAAGATTTATTGTGCCAGCAGCTCTGGTAATTGGATGATGAAAGCACTGCAGCTGGGACTGCTGGCTGGAGATTAATTATTAGGGAGGAGGGGGAGTGGCTGGGGTGACGCCTGGCCTGGCAGTAATATCCGTAACCCCCTGCAAGAGCAGGCGACCAGACCTCAGCAAGCCAGTGGACCCCTCCCCCTCAGCTGATACCCAGAGAGGGAGACCACTGCCTCAGAGTCACAGTCATCCCCTGTTTCATGCCAGAGTGGGGTGGCAGCTCCTTGGGAGGAAGCTGATTCCTGGAGAGGCCCAGCAGTTATAACAGCAGGAGGAGCCTGGGCTGGGAGTCAGGAGGTCAGAGGAGAAATCCGGACTTTGTCACTTACTGCTTTGTAGCTCAATATCTTTGAGCCTCAGTTTCCCCAGCTGTAAAATGAGGAGGATAGTGCTGACTTTACTAGGAAGTTGTGAGGATCCAAGGAGATTATTGGGCCCTCTGTAGACCTGGGACCCACTCTGGGGACTCACCCTCACTGCTCAGGACTGGCCCTTGTCCTTCCTGTCTGCGTCCTGCATGCCCCTTCTTGCCCTCCCCAGAGCCCTAAACCTTGGTACCAGCCCCTGTGGGCACTTTCTGCATGAACATCAAGGGTCCCCATTGGGATGGGGAAACCCAAGAGGGACTAGGAGTTGGGGGATCCCAAGAAGAGGCAGGTTTGGGGAATGGATTAGTCCTGAGTCCAAACACCTTTTGCAACTAGAAGAGCCTCATGCGGGCTTCCGATTCTGCTCCCACTTGATAGAACTCTGGTGAGCTTTAAGGGATTTATTACCCCCCTCTCTCAGGGGCAACAGGGTCTGAGGGTAAGAGCTGGGGATGAAGAGAAGCAGCCCTGGGTCACGTGGGGCAGAAGGAGTGGGCTCTGGAGGAAGAATGCTCTTGGGTTCTAATTCTAGCTCTGCCCCTCGCCCAGATAGCTGTGTTCAACTTTTGCTTGCACATGACCTTTCATGGCTACAACCAACTCCATGGATTCTCCCTCTGGGCCACCTGGGAGTCTTCACTTCTTACTATCAGATGCTCCTACACTTCCCAATTCATGTGCATGACAGAGGGAATCTGGCCATGAGCAGGACGTCACAAAGCCCCCATAGATCTGTGGGGCAGGGGCAGGCCTCTGGACTGCTGTGACTCTTAGCAGATAAGGGTTGAAGTTGGATGCATATAAAGGGTCCCACAGGGCACCTGACACATGGTAGGTACTTGGAAGAGCTTGAATGAAACTCAGAAATCCTCATCACACCACAGACCTTTCTCCTGGGCCCTTCCTTTTGCCTTCACCCTCATGGAGGCCTCCAGCCTTGGATCCCCTCACCCCTGCAACTTTTTTTGACCTCTTCTCTCCTCTCTGGGCCTGGACTTGAGGTGGGGCAATTATCCCATCCAGACCCTTTGTAGTGCCCTGCACTCCCCGCCCCCGACCCCAGCAAATCTTCTTCTGCTTAAAATTCCAGACTCCAGCTCTGCCCTCTTTCCCAGACCTCCTGCCAAGGTCTATGTAACTGGGAAGGGAGTAGGTGACAACTATAAGTATTCAATGAGCACCTCTACATGCCTGGCCCTGTGCACGGTGTTCTACCCATTTGTGTTATGAACCCTTCACAGTCTGCCTTGGGACAACACTTTGTCCAGATGAAAATACTGCAGGTTTGGCATGGCAAGGGAAAGTGAAGCCATGAAGCAAGCTGTTGGTGTGCGCTCAGCATCGTTAATCCCTTCCAAGTGGCATTTCCACAGGTCGCCTGGTATTTCCCACCTCTCTGGCCTTACAAGATGAGTTGGCTAACAGCTAGTTTTTATCAACTACTAAACAGCTAACTTTTATCAAGCACTTTATATGTGCCAGGCACTGCCCTAAGCACTTTGCAAATACCGATTTGTTAGATCTTCATTGTAACTCTATGGGATAGGCTCTGTCAGTATCCCTGTTTCTAAAACAAGGAACTGATACGTCTGCATCATGTTAAGTAACTTAACCACAGTCATGGAGCCAGGATTCACAGCTGGGCCATCTCCCTGGAGACCCCAAGCTCTTGACCCCTGTGCTCTAGCATAGTGGCCATAGAGCTCTCCCCACTGCAGTTCAAGGCCCTGAACCCCATTTTTTGCCCACTTCCTCCAGAAGTTTCCATCAATCCCCCCCCCCCCCCCCCCCCCCCCCGCCCCTGCCACACCTTTAAGTTCTCTCTCTCCACTGGCTCCTCCTTAGTACTCAACATGTTAGTCACTGTCCTGTGCCAACAACTCTCCCATCCCAGTTCTTCTGCTACTTCTCTTTCCTGGCCATCACAGCCATTTTCTGGAAATAGTTTCTCCACCTGCTGTCCGAACTTCCTCACCCCTCTTCAAACTGACTTCCACTCTTCCCACTATGCCCTAAGCATAGGAAGACAGGGCCCTCACTTTTCCAGAGGAAAAAATGTGTGCCCATCAACAGCCAAAAAAACCACATCAATCAAACATATAAATTTTAAACATGTTACAGATCTAGTACTTCTGTAACGAAGTTGTCTTCAAAATTAAAGAGAGGAGCAAAGGCAAACATGGTAAACCCATCTGATGATGGCACTTGGGCCAGGTCTTCCCATCATGTGGGAGTCCTGCGCTCTGCTCACATGTGCCGTAACGTCAGAGCTGCCAACATGGCATCCAAGCATAGAGGCAACAGAACGATACTCCCACTGTCCCATTTCACCGCGTACATAACAGCTCTTACTCTTCTTGGCTCATTAAACATTGAGCCATGGTAGGGTGTAGCTTCTTTCTTGGTAAATATGATTATAGGAAAACAGTGTCAGGAAAAGTCTCCTTTTCTTCTTGGTGGTTTTGCAGTTACCATACCTCCCTAATGGTCTTTAGTCATTTCTCAGCTTTTCTGTCTTCCTCCTATAATCTTTCTTCTTTCATTTGCATCTCTCCTCTGTCTCTTTTCCTTTTTAAAAAAATATTTTGGGAACCCGAATGGACTAGTTGGTTAAGCGTCTGACTCTTGATTTTGGCTCAGGTCATGATCTCATGGTTTGTGAGTTCGAGCCCTACATCTGGCTCTGGGCTAACAGTGTGCAGCCTGCTTGGGATTCTCTTTCCCTCTCTCTCTGCCCCTCCTGTGCTCATGCTGGCTCTCTCTCTCTCTCTCTCAAAATAAATAAACCTTTAAAAAATAAATTTTTTATGTTTATTTTATTTTTGAGAGAAACAGAGCATGAGCAGGGAGGGACAGAGAGAGAGGAAGACACAGGATTTAAAGCAGGATCCAGGCTCTGAGCTGCCAGCACAGACCCTGATGCAGGGCTGGAACCCATGAACCGCGAGATCATGACCCAGCCGAAGTCAGATGCTTAACTGACTGAGCCACCCAGGCGCCCCTCGGTCTCTCTTCTTAATGTTCTCCTTTCCTCATCTCACTCATTATTTCTGTGAAAGGTTGGATAGGAGTCACTAGTGTGCCAGCCTCAAAAGATGTCCCCGGGCCACAAGAAGAGAGAAAATTCAGAGTCCTGGGTAGGATGTATATAGACCCCTCAACCATTCGATAATATGTGCCCATGAAGACTCCATTGCCAAGGTTCCCGATGACTGCTGCATGGAGTTTCTCTGCTGCACTGCTGCCTGCCATCCCAAGCCCAGTTTTTAGCTTTCATCTTACCGATCACTTGCTCCTTGAAACAATTCCATTCCTCATCAGCTGACATCACTTTGCACCACTCTGATTCCTTATTTTTCCTCCTGCTGCTCATCCTCTGAGGACTGGAATTCTCCTAAGTTCCAGCCTTGATCTTCTGTTCGCCATATACATGCCCTCTACTCACCTAACCCACTCACACAACTATGACTACCCTTTTGTCAGCTACTCCCAAATCTCTGTCTCCAGACTAGGTCTGGGCTCCACACCCACATATTGAACTGCCACCTAATCCCATGGCCAGTACCAGGCCCAGCTGCTGTCCCTAAATCTGGCCCTCCTCCTGGGCTCCCTCTCCCGCTCCCAACCTCCCTGGCCAGAAGCATGTATAGCTTCCTGTGAGTCCTGTCCTTTGCTTTCCACATCCAAGCAGCTGCAGAAATCAGATGATCTCATGCCCTCTTCGACTCTTGGGAAACTGTAGAACACAGTTGAAAGAGTATGGGGCTTCAGGGTTGAGCAGGACTGGGTTAAATCCTGCCTCTACCACATACTGGCTATGTGACTTTGGACAACTCTCCTAATTTACTCAAGGCTTAATTTCCTAATCTACAAAACGTAGATAGTAACCTACTTTGAAGAGTTGTTCGGACGTAAATACTTACACTGTGCTCATCCCATAGTAACTTTTCCTGTCAGAGTTCATCATAATGATGGTAGTGACTATTATGATTATTTCTGGATTCACATTATTGCTCTAAGCTAGAGCCTTATCTTTTCTCTCCTGGATCTCTGATCATCAGCCTCATCATAGACCTCCGTGCCTTCATGCCCCATTGCCACCCCCAAATCTGCTTTTCTGACAGTAAGTGGAGAGATTTTTCTAAAATGCAGATCTGATCATGTCACTTACCTGCTTAAAACCCTTCTGTCCCCTATTCTGTCCACACACTATCCCAACCACACTCACAGGCCTCTGAGCACATTCGTTACTCATTCCCTTCGGCCATGCTTTCTTCAACTAGTTCCTTCTGCCTCTGCTTGAAATGTCTTCTGCCTCTCCCCTCACTCTCTGCCTGACACATCCTTACCCTTCACACCCAGTGCCAATGCCTGCCACCCCTCCCTGGGAATGTCTGTTTTACTTGGAGTTGAGTGCCAGCTCCTGGAAGGCAGGAGTCAGGTTTGATTCTGCTCTGTGACCCCTTGCTTGCCTGCACAGGGCTTGCCATAGAGAAGGGCCTCACCGAATGTCTTCAGACACTTGCCCAAGGTCACATAGTGGGTCAGCAGCAGGGTGCAGGCTTGAACCTCTGTCCCTTGTCTTCCTGTCCAGAACTCTTTGCACTACACTAGTCAATTGCCCCAGCAGAGAGCAGGAGCCCAGGGCTGGTGGTTTGGGTGGGGGACCTCCCCACGTGAGGGCAGCAGGTGACCTGAGGACATCACACACCCCATCTCAGTGCTGCGCCGGATCCTGATAAGTGGGGAAAGAATAAAATTATCTACTGCCCACGTCCTGTATCTCCCCATCCGACATGGACTAGAGATAAAAAATGAACGGCACAAAATCCAATCTTCTTTGGCGCAGAGGCTGGCAGGGGTGCGGGGGGTGGGGCTGGCAGCCCAAGCGGCAGCTCCTCGCACAGCACATCTCATATTTATTGGCTCATAATTGAAGGCAGCCTGGAGATGTCCCAGCACTGGCCCCCGGCAAGACAGATGGGGGCACAATGATGGCTGAGGGAGGGAGTCAGGACGCAGACATCCTTAAGGGATTGCAGCTGTGAAAGGAAAGGCAGAGAAAGGGGAGGCTGCTAGCTAGCTGCTGCCTCCAGGGGTCTCACCCCTCCTCCGGGGCCTGTTTCTGCCACCTACTTGGGATGACCTTGGGCCAGACCCTTCCTTCTCTAGTTCTATCATTTCAGGGTTCTGTATTTCATTACCAGAGCCGCCCTGGGATTTGGGGAAGTCCAGACTACTAACTTGCTGTGTGGCTTTAGGCGAATCTCTTTACCTGCTGGGCTTGTGCTTTCTCCTTGTAAAGACAAGGGGATGCCTCTGCCTTCCATGTGAAGACTCAGGGTGTTGGTGAGACCTACAAGTCACCATGTTGTCCATTTTCACAACAGCACTGGAAGGCTCCCTGTTGTAGGAAGGCAAAGAAACAGGAAATGTTGCCAAGTGGTAAGAATCAGCCTTGGCTCCCAAATACTTGTGGGAATGATCCAAATTTCCAGGCTTGGCATTCAAGGCTCTGTGAAACTTGTGTAGCCCTATCTCTATTTTTTTTTTTTTTTGTGCCATTGGGGAGAAAGGGCTTGGGGCTGGGGGCCAGGATGCCTGGGTTCTAGACCAGTCCCACCACTATCTTGCTATGTGACTTTCAGCAGCGCTTTGACCAGCCTCAGGTCTCATTTTTCCTGTCTGTAAGATTTCTGTGTGTGATCTATGAGGTAATCTCTGAGTCCGGGGACAGTCAGTGACTAAGTTCTGTCATCTCTTTCTCTAAATATCCCAATCCACCCCTCCCTCCCCTATTATGGCTACTACCTCACCTCATAGTAAGAAAAAGAGTAAGTAAGAAAGAAAAAGGACTTGTCTTTTTCACCTGAACCAATGCAGGAGTCTCTTTGCTGGTGTCCCAGCCCCTGCCCACCCTCCCCCATACTCTGGTCAGAGGGACCCTTCTAGAGCACATATCTAACCCTGGGCCAAACCCTTCTTCAGCTTCCTTGACATTTGAGATCCTGCATGACCTGGCACCATCTTGTCCTCCTTGTCCCCCACCCATCTGTGCCTTCAAGGCTGGCTTCCTCACTTGCCTCTTTGGTGCCTTTGCTCAAACTGTTCTCCCATACCTTTCCCCTACTCTCTCTTCAGCTCTGACACCAGGCCTTCCCCAGCGTGCCCCTGCTCCAGTCTCTCCAGAAGCATTTGGAGCTCCAAGCCCCACAGGTGACCTGTTCCATGGAGTTCCCACAGCCTGAGGTATGAAGGATGCTGCCGCTTCTCCCTCCTGCTGCTGACGACCAGAGAATGTCTGAGCCACAGGGGGCCCAGAGCTGACCTCATGGAGAAATGGAGGCCCAGAGAGGGACAGTGGCCACATAGCACGTCAGTGTAGAGCCAGGGCGGGGGCTCCTCCAGGGCCTACCGTCTGGGGTGGGGACATAGTACTGGAGCAGAACTGAGAAGGAGACAGAACACTCTGGGGGATTGGACAAAAGGGACATCCTGGCCACCCCACCTGTCTGCTAGTGGTTGGGGTGAGCTCAGCAGGAGAGTGTCAGGGATGGAGGAGGCTTCTGAGTTCCTCACAGGGCCCCTGCTGGTTCTGTCACCTCAGGGGTTGCAGGTCTAGTGCTTTACCTGGCTGAGGCACGGGGTAGGGTAGGATTTGCACAGTTGTCCTAGAATTGTTAGGACCGGACCTGATACCAGAATCCAAGCCCCAGGCAACCACCCAGCGTACCAGTCCCACAATGGGGTGGTGAGCGCCTGGACGCTGGAAGGGGCTCAGCTTCCTGCCCCAGCGGTTCCCACACCATGTCCATCTCTGGTTAAGACTTTTTCTACCAGCTGTAGCCGCCCATTCAGTAAAACGAGCTCCTCGGCTGGATGTCAGGGACACGTGGTCCTGCCCTTGCAGCTCACATGCCTGGAGATGGGAGACAGCCACTGATGAAGGGAGAGAAGATGAAGCTAAATCATTGCAGTGGAGGGGGGGATGGAGGGGAGGATGCCAGAGAAGTAGAATTAGCAAGAGGACTTGTGGTGTGCAGGATCTTAGTACCCACAGGTGATGGTGGCCAGATCTGAGCTTAGAATACACATACTATTGGGTTGTTTCTCAGGCCCACAGGGCCCTTCTAACGAAAGGGTCCTGACGAGTAAGACTGGCTGCTTACTGGGACTCTCCAGGTCCCTCTCCATATTTCAGGGGATCATTGTCTCAGGGCTGAAGTCCCTGCTTTGGATGAAAAGCTATTTAATGCAGGCTCAATGTTATGGTCACATTAAGTGGTGCCATAAGGGAGCTTTTCCAAGTGTGAGGTTATTAGTTTCCTAGATGTAATTTCATAGGAGGAATATGGCCAAAATGAATCCTCATCAATCTAGCAACTGAAGCAGCTTATTTAAGACCCCAAATCGCAGGTTACCTCCATAGCATGTCTGTAGTGACACCATATACCCCGAGTTCACTCCACAGATAATCACAGAGCGTTGTGGGTGAGGCTCTGTACCAGCCTCTGGGGATCCACAGTGCCTGCCTGCATTTCCTAGTTTATATGGTTTCATGTTTGCACTCAATTCTTTAACTCACCTAGGGTTTATTTTAGCATATGGTACCGGGTGAGGCTCTGAAATGATTTTCCTCCAATGTGAATTATAACTGATATCAGCGTCTTCATGAGTGATTCAACAGAACACTAGTCCCATCAGGTGCTCAGGAGTCAACAAGATCTGTTGTCAAAAAAGTGTAGGAAATGCTGCATCTTCATAACCTTCTCAGAGATTCACAGTGGATATGAACATAGTAAAGGCTCTGAGAAGTCTTGCAGTTAAAGAAATCTTTATGTCTTATTGCTTCGTTTTAGTTGACTACAGAAGCCACTCATAAGTAACAGCTACGAACACAATGCTGAGTATCTGCTTTGGACTAAAGATGATGGTAGAACAGAACTAAGACGGAGGCCTCCTCTGCCTCAGATGCAGTATCTACTTGCTTCAGGACCTGGGGCTGCAGTCAGAAGCACACTCCAGCTCTGCTCCAGGCCCTCAGCTGTAAGAGCTCTACCAGAAGCCACAAACCATGGGTGCCTCAGGGAGGGCGAAGTGCCTGGCACTGGGCTAAAACTTCACTGAAGAGCATTTGCTCTGGGCCTTGAAGGATGAGCAGAAGTGTGTGATGAAAGTAGATCTTGTCAGAGCAAGACCTCCAGCAATGTCAACCTGCGAGGCAGATCTTACCTCCAGAACAGTGGGACAGAAAGAGCTGTATTAGCAGAGATGCCCATGGGGAGCCTAGTGAGAACACAGATGCCTTTAACATGGGGCAAAGTGGGTATGGGCATGCATCCAGAGCAGGGGCTGGGAAGAGGTCCTTAGCATTCACTTTCCAAGTGCGGGGTCTGCTTTGATAAGTCAGGGTCTCCTAGGGCCTTATGATAGTCAGTATAGACCACACATGTGATCACCTCCCAAGGCCTCTCTTTCCTCGGGGAGTCTGCGAAGTTCCTTTCCTGTCTGGAACAAGTAACTGGGGAGTTGGAGTGGAGCAAGAGGAGAATGTGGGGAACTGAATTCCTAGGGATTAATTAGGGCCCCACAATGAGATCTGTTTTCCCTCTGGAGGCCAATTAGGGCATCTGGAAGGTTGGGAGAGGAAAGGCAGGTCAGAGTGTATATACTAGAGGGAAGTACATCCTTTCTGTGCTGGGCTGGGTCCTCTGGGGGAGAGCAGGTCTCAGGGGCACCCTGTCCACTTACAGGAAAAGTACAAGTGCAAAAATAATCACAGAACAGTTTTCGGCATCTAAGAACAGCACTTGAGTGTTGCACTGTATGAAGTGCATTGCCATCATCGCAGAAATCCCCCTCGCCTCTGTAGCGCTGTCCTACACTGAGCACCCACAGGGGCCGGACCCTAGGCTAGGCTTTTATATTCATGAGCCACCAGCAATGTACACAGGTTTTGATTTTTCCACAGTCTCACAAATATTTGCCATTTTCTGTGTGTGTGTGTGTGTGTGTGTGTGCGCGTGTGTAAATAATACCCAACCTAATTTGTGTGAAGTGGTTTCTCATTTTGGTTTTGATTTGCAGTTCCCCTAATAACTAGTGATGTTGAATGTCTCTGTGTGCTTATTTGCTATTTATATATCTTCTTGGAGAAACGCCTATTTAATTCCTTGGTCCATTTTTGAATTGTGCTGTTTATTTTTGTTCTTGCTAAGTTGTAGAAGTTCTTTCTATATTCTGGATACTACTCCCTTGTCGGATATATGCTTTGCATGTATTTTCTCCCATCCTGGGCGTTGTCTTTCTTCTTTCTTGATAGTTCCCTTGGTTGCACAAAAGTTGAAACTTGTTTTAATTGGGAGATACAGAGACTGCGCCATGTGGCAAGTGAAGCTACAGGTGGAAAACATTAACATTGTTATTGTTGTCGTTGTTATTTCATGTGTCCTCCTGAAAAATGTGGAAGGGGAGCCAAAGGAACAGAGTGAATGGGGTGGAACTAGCTGGGATTCCATAACATCATGACCCACTCTCCGTGTGACTCATTCATTGTTCCATCTGCAGATGACAAGATGTCATGAGGTCTCCTCCAGGGATAGAGGAAACCAAAGCCCTGAACCTAAACTGCAATTGGTATGAGAAGAGCAGTCACACAAGATAGAACTTCAGTAGTGGTGTGGTGATATTTGTGGAGTTGTTTACCAGGTGGTAGTGGAGGAAGGAGGAATAAAAAATCCTTTCCATGTCCTAAGGTTAAATTCTAAGAGCTTACGGAACTCAGAGGCAAGGCAACTTACTAAGTTGTCTTTTTTAGACCCTAAGGATGGTGATCCCAAGGAAGTCTGGACACCAAATTCAAGGATTGAGGCACTCCAGATTGGACCCAATTCCAGTTGCCTAGGGCCAGGAAACAAGGAGGCTGGAAACCCTTCTGACTGTAGTGGGATCTCTGAGACTGCCAAACGTGGAGTCCAGGAATAAACCACACCCTTTGCTGACCTGCATCACCAATTGAATTCACAGCTACACTGCCTTTTATGCAATAGGAAAATGGTTAAACTTGGTGCCATGAATGTCAGAAACTTGAATCCTGGAAACTGAAATGAGAATATCTGTGATGAGCCAGAGATAAGGATATCTGTCACCTGGGTCCTTCAGACACTGTCACTGTATGGTCTGCATGTACCCTGGCTGGACAAGTGTGGCAGGTCTTCAAGAGACAATTTGGCACAGAGGAAGTGAATAAGGAGCCTAGACAGGCTGCTAAGGCCAGAAAGAGGAAGACATGGCACTGTATCTTGAGAAAGAGTAAAGGTTGTGGACACAGCATACTAACAATAAGGGCACACTTCTCTCCTTAGCTCCCCATTGTCGTGGAATGGCTGAGAAATAAAAGGACTGTCATGCTTTGATGCCCGCACAGGTCTGGGAAGAAATACCCCCTTGCCTTAGCATCAGCTAGAGGAAGGACATGCTCTGCTTTTCTGACAAGAATGTCTAGATACCAGAGGTAAACTTCCTGTGTGATTCATGTTAAAGTATTTGTAGCAGCAGTGAACTTTCAGGCAACAAGGATTGAGGTGGTAGCAGGTTCAGACTTTCTCCTGGAAGGGGATAAGTTGCTACCACAGCAGAGAGGGCAAGGCTGATTCACACCATCTGTCAGCAATCCTGGGGACAGATAGAAATAAGGGAGAAAGAGATACAATGGGAAAGACTGAAGTTCTTGCTAGTCAAATGCTTGAAGTCTCGGAGATTCCAATTGTTTGAACTAGTGGAAATACTACCACAATTATCTTCACAGTCTTGTGAGATTAGGGATTCGCAACATAAAAACTGAATAGAACATTCTAGGGTCGCCAGGGTGGCTCAGTCAGTTAAGTGTTCTCATGGTTCATGGGTTCAAGCCCTGCATTGGGCTCTGTGCTGACAGCTCAGAGCCTGGAGCCTGCTTCAGATTCTGTGCCTCCCTCTCTCTCTGCCTCTCCCCTGCTCGTTCTCTCTCTCTCTCTTTCTCTCTCTCTCTCTTTCCTAAACATAAATAAACATTAAAACAATTTTTAATTGAATAGAAAAAGCCTATACATTTTATCTGTGAATTAAGGAAAGAAAATCATTATATTATTACAATGGAAGAGGAACAACTAAGACTGTATTTTGAGAATTATTGTTTTGTCTGGCTATGTGAATTGTCTACTTTTCCCTCTATTGTTATTGGCATTTGTGAGTAGATTGAGTTACACCCGGGAATCAGGGTTCTCCAGCATTCTTTGGGTCCCAGGGACATGCCATTCTGGTGATGGCTGCTTTGACGTCCTTGTTCCTCAGCGTGTAGATGAGAGGGTTGAGGACAGGTGTGAGAATAGCATATACCACGTTGCCCATGATGTGGAAGTCGAGTGGCAGGTCAGCCCTGTAGGCCACATAGGCTATGGCAATGGATGAGTAGTAGGTGCCAACCACCAGGAGGTGGGAGCTGCAGGTGGAGAAGGCTTTTGAGCGTCCTTCTCGGGAGCTGATGCGAAGCACCGAGGCCAGGATGTGTGCATAGGAGAGAAGCACCAGGACAAGGGGCAGGAAGGATACCGCCATGGCGATGCAGAAGCCCATGAAGGTCTGGGAGGTGGTGTCTGAGCAGGAGGCCTGGACCACAGCCAGGTGGTCACAGAAGCAGTGATAGATGTGAGCAGTGTGGTCAAAAGCCATGTGGGAAGTCTGCACCACCGCTGGGATGGGCAGGAGGAGGGCAGTGAGCCAGGCACAGGCTGCCAGTGAAGCATTGGTCTGGGGGGTCATGTGGACAGGGTAGTGCAGTGGGCGGCAGATGGCCACATAGCGGTCATAGGCCATGACCACCAGGATGAAGGCTTCTGAGCAGGAGAAGCTGTGGAAGAGGTACATCTGCAGGAAGCAGGCAGGGAAGCTGAGGAAGCGGTCCCCGAGTAAGAGGAGGGACAGCATCTTGGGGACGGTGGTTGTGGTGAAAAGGATGTCCAAGGCTGAGAGGTTGATCAGGAAGAAGTACATGGGCTTGTGGAGTCTGGGCTCTGTCACCACAGCCACCAGGATCAGGGCATTTCCCAGCAGGATGAGTAGGTAGAGGAGGAGAAAGACAAAGAAGATAGGAAGAAAGAAAGATTTGGGCAGAGAGGGAATGCCCACCAGGTAGAAGATGGTTGAGGAGTCCTCTGATCCATTACAGACTCTAGTCTCCATGATGGGTTAATCTGGATGCGCAGGAAGTGGGTGGTGGAAACATCTGAGAAACAGGCACATCTGGAAACCAGAACAATAAGTGATTCTGGAGTAATAAATATGTGATGGTAACTATATAATTAAGAAAACCCTCTTTTCTTTTATAATAAACTATCTTAAACTGTGTTATATGCTGGGTATATAGTAGATAGTTGAATAAGACAGAGACAGTCTCTAACTTCATACAGTTAATTCTAGTGGTAGGGGGAGACATTAAACAATGAATCATGTAATTATTTAATATTTATTTGAGAGAGAGAGAGAGAGAATGAGTGGGGGAGAGGCAAAGAGCTAGGGAGACACAGAATCCGAAGAGTCTTCAGGCTTTGAGCTGTCAGCACAGAGCCGGATGTGGGGCTCAAACTCACAGACCGTGAGATCATGACCTGAGCTGAAGTTGGACACTTAACCCACTGAGCCACCCAGGTGCTCCTGAGTCACATACTTATTTAATTGTAGTTGTATTAAGTATTATGGAAGAACATTTTCCCATGTCCCATACCATCCTTTTTGGGGATAACATCCCTTAAACCATGTCCCTAATCTCCTTTTTCTTTTGGCATTTGCTTTAAGTTTTTAAATAGTGACATCTTTGGGGCGCCTATGTGACTCAGCTCAGTGTCTGACTTGTGATTTCAGCTCTGGTCAGGATCTCATTGTTCGTGGGATTGAGTCCTGCATCAGGCTCTGTGCTGAGCCTGCTTGGGATATCTCTCTCTCTCCCCTTCCCCTCCCCTGCTTACTTTCTCTATCTCTCTCTTCCTCCCTCCTGCAAAACAAAGAAATAAACTTTTAAATAAATTAATTAATTAAATAAAAATAAAAAGTCACATCTTTGTTACCAAGTTTCTAGAGAGAACTGATTTCTCCAAGGTGTATAGCAACATGCTGTCTTCCCACCATAATTACTAACCAGGGAATCGCTCCTTTCTCTCTTGTCCACTGGTGCGCCGGTTCTGCCTGTCTCCATATCCTGTCTCTGGGTGTGGGGCCGTTTGTTAGGTTACAGTGGAGGGAGCAACACTGAAAATGCTCTTGATGGGAAGAATCATTCCTGAGTCAGAACTAATAGTGGATTCTGCCACAACTGGGCAGCAACAAAGAATCCAAGGCAATATCCATGTAACTCCATTAAACTTACCTTCCTACTGGCTGCCTCAGCTCAGCAAGTGCTCCTGTTTAACCCTTGCATGCCCTCCTCACCCCCAGCAGGCTGACTGGTGCCTGGGCAGAAGTTGTCATGTAACCTGGGAGGCCTTGTCCATAAAGAGAAACTGGCTTGCAGCAGCAGCTCAAAGGCAAAAGAACCCCTCCCAGAGGAATCAGAAGGGAATGTTTTCAAACCACATATCCCCGGGGAGGGAGGGGGGCACGGGGTTTGAGCTGAGGGAAACACTGATTCACCCTCCACTTTGGACTAAGTGACCCTAAGAAATCCATGTTGTTAACTAGTATTCCTGCCTGTTTGATCCTGGTGACTCCATAAGCAGTGTCCCCATGATTTTTCTGGAGTCACCTCTGTATCCTCTCTCCTCTTAAAACACCTCTTTAATATTTGTTTATTTTTGAGGAACAGAGAGAGACAGAGCATGAGTGGAGGAGCAGCAGAGAGAGAGGGAGACACAGAATCTGAAGCAGGCTCCAGGCTCTGAGCTAGCTGTCAGCACAGAGCCCGACGTGGGGCTCAAACTCACGAACTGTGAGAGCATGACCTGAGCCAAAGTCAGACGCGTAACCAACTGAGCCACCCAGGTGCCCTTCTTCTTAAAACACCTTGTATGGGTAAGACCACCAATGTAAAACCTGGAAAAAAAAAAAGCTTTTATTTTCAAGTCCCACCACTTTCCCTCAAAGGCTAAAGACTGAGTACAGAAAGGACAGGAACTTTCCCAGCTGCCACAGGTGAGTTGCAGAGCCCCCACCAGAGCTCAGGCCTTTGCCTCTCACTCTTTCTTCTATACCTGTTTCCTGGACATCCAGAAGTTCAAGTTTTCAGTGGGAGAAAAATACTAGGACTAAGGTTTTCTATTTCCCTTTCTGTTTTTTTTTCATTGACAACAGACAAATCTATATTTCATATTTTTAAATGTTTATTTTATTTTTGAGAGAGAGAGAGAAAGAAAGGGCGTGCAGATGAGGGAGAGTCAGAGAGAGGGGGACAGAGGATCTGAAGCAGGCACCCATGCTAACAGCAGAGAGCCTGATGCAGGGTTCAAACCCATGAACTGCAAGATCATGACCTGAGCCAAAGTCAGATGCTTAACCAATGGAGCCACCAAGGCACCCTATATTTCATATTTTTATCTGAGTTCTATATGGTGAGCTAAATCAAGAGTTGGTATCTGCCAATTCAAAACTTCCTTTGAAATGTCCAGAAGTCAGAGACCCAAGGATCTAGCAAAAGAGTGAAAACTCTTCATTCCAAATTGAGAGGTTATCCCTTGATAGCTAACCCCATCCAGAGATGTTGGACCACTGCGATTTTCTCAGACCCAAACTGCACTGCCCTGGGCACCTTTGTCCTCAGAGAGGCAGCTGTGGCTGACAGTCCCAGGTGAGGCCGAGCAGGGCATCTGAGAGGCAGAAACACAGAGAGCCAAGGCCAGAGGGGTTCTAAGTGGCCATTAAGTCCAGCTGTTTTCTCTTCCCTCCTCTGCTCCATCGTTTTACAGATGGAAGCACAGACGCTTTGACCTGGGGGACAGGCGGCCCATGGTTTCTCACTGCCAGGTTGAGCTGGACTGTCCAACAGGCACACTAACATTAGGCAGGTGCTGGGCCACCAGCGAAGCAAGGACATCAAAACTCATTTCTGAAAGAATTTCACATTTGAATTGTCAAAGCATCATTCAATTAGCCCATCCTAGGAAATATCTGAGTTTGGCTAGACCTTCTCACACTTAAGTTATAAGTTAGGGTCCTTGTTTTACTCTGAAGTGCACAGTACATCTGAGTGATGCAGTCGTGTGCTCAGGGCCCAAAGCGTGCTGTTTCTCAGGGCATAGAACGTGCCCCCATAGGTGCTCCCTGTCTGCATTGTCCACCAGCCAGTTACAGAGAAGGACAGAAAAGCCAGGCACTGGAATGCACAACCTGATGCTGCATTCATGTACATCCTCTCCTCTTGTCATCCAAGCCTGCCAAGGAGTGGTTATGCCTTTCAGCCAGTGAGAATCTGAGGGTCCGTCCAAAGCCACAGCTGGGGAGGGTGAAAGCAAGAAGGTGTTCTGGAGCCAGCCTGCTACAAAGGACTGAGTTCTGCCTGCCAACCAAGAGTGCTGGCTCTTGGACCAGCTCTGCCACCCCACTGCTGGGACTTTGGACCCCTGAGCCTTGGTTTTCTCATCTGAACAGTGAGGGCTTTGGAGGAAAATATCTCTTGAGGGTTTCCAAAAATGAGCCCTCTTCCGAGGGTCCCACTGTGGTTGGCTGATCAGTTGGCACAATGGTCCATGCCCCAAAGGAGAGGGCGAGGACTATTCTGCCTCGTGGGCACCTACTGCCAGCCAGGTTCTTTCCCTTCATCTTGTCATGTGGACCTTAGTGGCCAGTGTGTGGACTTATGAGTCAGAAAGGACTTGATTCCAATCCCAGCTCCTACTGTAGCAATGTGACCTTGGGCAAGTCACTTCCCTCTCCTGGAGCCCATTTCCCTCATCTTCCTTCCTTCCCCGACCTTCTGGGTTGTTGTGATGCCTATAGAGAGAATGCTCAGACATCACTAACACAAGAGCCTGTAACACATAGGGCTCAGGACTTCAAGTTGTGCCCAATGGTGACTGCTGTTATCAGCCTTGCTTTCCTGTAAAAGATAGGAAAGCCTTAGGAAACAATCAAGAAAACTAATAGCAAACCGATGGAATGGGAAAAGATAGTTGCAAACGACATATCAGATAAAGGGCTAGTATTCAAAATATACAAGGAACTCACCAAACTCCACACCCAAAAACCAAATAATCCAGTGAAGAAATGGGCAGAAGACATAAACAGACACTTCTCCAAAGAGGACATCCAGATGGCCTACAGGCACATGAAATGATGCTCAGCATCACTCATCATCAGGGAAATACAAATCAAAACCACACTGGGATACCACCTCACGCCAGTCAGAGTGGCTAAAATGATCAAATCAAGATGCTGGTGAGGGTGTGGAGAAACAGGGACCCTCCTGCACTGTTGGTGGAAATGTAAACTGGTGCAGCTGCTCTGGAAAGCAGTATGGAGGTTCCTCAGAAAACTATCAGTAGAACTCCCTTATGACTCAGCAATAGCACTGCTAGGGATTTATCCAAAGGATACAGAAATGCTGATGCATAGGAGCACATGCACCCCAATATTCATAGCAGCACTTTCCACAATAGCCAAATCATGGAAAGAGCCTAAATGTCCATCACCTGATGAATGGATCAAGAAGATGTGGTATACATACACAATGGAGTACTATATGGCAATGAGAAAGAATGAAATCTGGCCATTTGTAGCAAAGTGGATAGACCTCGAGGGTGTCATGCTAAGTGAAATAAGTCAGGCGGAGAAGGACAGATACCATATGTTTGCACTCATCGGTCTAACAGGAGAAACCTAATGGTGGACCGTGGGGAGGGGAAGGGAGAAAGAGAGTTGGGGAGAGAAAGGGATGCAAAACCTGAGTGACTATTGAATACTGAAAATGAACTGAGGGTTGAAGGGGGAGGTGGAGGGGGAAAAGAGGTGGTGGTAATGGAGGAGGGCACTTGTGGGGAAGAGCACTGGGTGTTGTATGGAAACTAATTTGACAATAAACTATTTAAAAATAAATAAATAAAACAGTCACATGAGAAAAGTAAAATGAATAACAATTCTTAAAAAAAAAAAAAAAAGGAAAGCCTTGGCCAAGATGATTTGAATCCCACCCATTAAGTGCATCCCCTTGCCCAACTCTGCCAGTATATGTGATCCAAGTTCCCACAGCCTACATTTGCACAGCCAACCTGGATTCTGGTTGCCTGTCTAGTGTCTCCTAGATCCTTGGTCCTTGTTTATAGGCTCTGGACTACCTGCCCTGTTTCCCTACCTCAGCATTCTCTGTCTTGAAACACTTTATCCCTAGCCCTACTTACCTGTTAAACCTGGTCCACACTGGTGTCTCCTGTGGTGTCTCCATACAAAGCCTTGTTGGGAGCTGAGCCATGGTCCATTAAACCCTCCTCTCCTTCTACGCAGGTCTCCTGGGGTCCTTCCCTCAAGATGGTATTCCCATTGGCACTGTACCCACCATCCCTCAGAGATCATTTCCCTGGCATCTCTTAGAACATATATGGGGGAGGGTAGGATTTGTTCCTAGACTTTGATGATAATGAGAAGAGCATCATTAACAGTTCTCAAGGGCTCAGCACTTTATTCCAATGGTGTAGACTTTATTTCCATTAGAAGTTTGACTGAAATCCATGGATGGATCATCTTGTCTACCTGACTTCACCAGTTAGAAGTGCCTGTTCAGTTGAATTCTCTTCTACTATTCTGTATTCAATAATTTATTTATTCAGCAGTATTTACTGAGTTCCTAACTTGTCCTGGGCACTGTTATTTGGTATCCTGAGGGCAGAATTAGCCACATCTAAATCTCAAAGGCTCTTATCCCAGACTGGGTCTTGAGACATGTGATTTTGGTAATGGCTGTTTTGACATCCTTGTTCCTCAGAGTGTAAATGAGAGGGTTGAGAATTGGTGTAAGAATAGCATATGCTACATTGCCCATGATGTGGAAGTCGAGTGGCAGGTCAGCCCTGTAGGCCACATAGGCTATGGCAATGGATGAGTAGTAGGTGCCAACCACCAGGAGGTGGGAGCTGCAGGTGGAGAAGGCTTTTGAGCGTCCTTCTCGGGAGCTGATGCGAAGCACTGAGGCCAGGATGTGTGCATAGGAGAGAAGCACCAAGAGAAGGGGCAGGAAGGATACCACCATAGCAATACAGAAGCCCATGAGGGTCTGCGGCATGGTGTCAGAGCAGGAGGCCTGAACCAGAGCTAAATGATCACAGAAACAATGGTAGATATGAGCAATTTTGTTATATGCCATCTGAGAGGTCTTGACCACTGCTGGGATGGGTAGGAGGAGAGCAGTGAGCCAGGCACAGGCTGCCAGTGAAGCATTGGTCTGGGGGGTCATGTGGACAGGGTAGTGCAGTGGGTGGCAGATAGCCACATAGCGGTCATAGGCCATGACCACCAGGATGAAGGCCTCTGAACATGTGAAGCTTTGGAAGAGGTACATTTGCAATAGGCAGGCAGGGAAGCTGAGGAAGTGGTCTCCAAGTAGGAATAAAGACAGCATCTTGGGGACAGTGGTTGTGGTGAAGAGAATGTCCAGAGTAGAGAGGTTGATCAGGAAAAAGTACATGGGCTTGTGGAGGCTGGGCTCTGCCACCACAGCTACCAGGATCAGGGCATTTCCCATAAGGATGAGAAGATAGAAGAGGAGGAAAATAAAAAACATAGGGAGGAAGAAGGTCTCTGGCAGAGAGGGGATTCCCACCAGGTAGAAGACTGGTGATCCATCCACTGATCCATTACAGGTTGTGGCCTCCATAGCAAGGCAGACCTGGATTTCTGGGAGACATGCAGCTGAAACATGTGGGAATATCTGGAAACCATAGAAACAAAGGATTCTGGAATGAGATTTTATAATGTTAATATAAATGTTAATCTATATATAGTTAATATAATCACAATTATTTACAACCAACTCTGAAAGACTGATGGTAGGTTGTGGCATTGATTTCTACCATGTGAACCCAAAATTCCTACCTTTATTCTTTGTGCAAATATTAATGACTACTTAACTAATAACCTACCAAATGGAAATAATTATGCTATGTTCAGGTGATATAATGGTGAAAGTATAAAAGGTAAGCAAAATACCTACCTTCTTAGAGTTTACATTTTACTGGGAAAGTCAGATCTAAACAGTTGGTTATTGAATTATAATTGTGAAAAGTACTTGGAAAGATTTCTTCTGGCCTTATCTTAGGTTCCACATTTTCTGGTTTGGGATGTCAGATCTTCCAAATCAAGTCCTTAAGCTTGTGTTTCTACTTATGCACTCACTCAAAGTTCTACCGTCTTGCTTTGTAAGGGCTGCTTTTTCCAAGGTTTCTGCTGCTTCTCACATACTTATTAAATGTATTTCTTGCTTGTATGCCTTGACTAGTGGCTCTCCCGTATACCTCTTTAGCTATGTGTCTGTATTTCTACTCTTCTGTAGGATATAATAGGTCATGAAAGCCCAACACATGTGTTGCAACAACTAGGAAAACCTGGATAAATTACACAAATCACACTTTAAAAAACAACAAAATAGAGAAACAGGGCTACAATAAGAATGCGAGAAATTGGAACTCCAGGGAGGAGGGACCCTCCAAAGTGAACTGTCAATCACCAGGTCTTTTCTTCTTTGGGCATATTTGATCTGGGGACCATTGTACGGCTGGGACTTGGCCCAAGCAGAGGAGCACAGATGAGAAAAGAAAAACTCAGCAATGCTTTTTGGCAATCAAAAAGGGTTTGCAAAACATATTGGAAATTTAAGGCACTCTAAATGCATAACAACTTTTCCCCGTGGGACAGCTTCTGAATTTGGGGGTTATGCAAAAGAGGCTAGGAAGCTATACTAAAGGCTTGTAAAAGACAAATCTCACAATGCTTAAGAGGATAGAGGGAAAGACTCTGCCTCAAATACACAATAGTCTTACCCTTAAAACATTTTCAAAATTTTTGAAGCTCTGTGTGTGTGTGTGTGTGTGTTGAAAGGGTGGGTAGTACACTTGCTAAAGAATAAATTCAAAACCTGCAAAGGGTAGAAGCAGATCTTCCAAAATTTAAAGGGCTGAGGAGACAGAGACCAGCCAAGCTATCAATCCAAGGCTCAGGAGAGCCAAAGTTAGACAAAATTTTATGAAAACTAAAAGCAAGCCTAATCCAAGCCTTGATTAACTCAAGGTGATCAGCCCTTACCGTGTTTCCTAATAAAGGGAGAGGGGTGCCTAGGTGGCTCAGTCAGTTAAACATCTGATTTTGGCTCAGGTCATGATCTCATGGTTTGTGAGTTCAAGCCCTGTCCCAGGCTCTGTTCTGACAGCTTGGAACCTAGGGCCTGGTTCAGATTTTGTGTCTCCCTCTCTCTCTCTGCCCCTCCCTTCTTCACACTCTATCTCTCTCAGAAAATAAATATTTAAAAAAATTAAAAATAGGGGCGCCTGGGTGGCTCAGTTGGTTAAGCCTCCGACTTTGGCTCAGGTCAGATCTCACGTTCGTGGGTTCGAGCCCCGCGTCAGGCTCTGTGCTGACAGCTAGCTCAGAGCCTGGAGCCTGCTTCGTGTTCCGTGCCTCCTTCTCTCTCTGCCCCTCCCCCTCTCATGCTCTGTCTCTCTCTGTATCATAAATAAATAAAACATTAAAAAATTAAAAATAAATAAAAGCAAGGGAAAAATTGATCTGGTGAAAGATATCATTGAGGGCCTCTATGAACCTATTATAAATATGTTCATCCCACAATAAAAAACTATTAGACATGCAAAACATCAGGAAAGTGTAACCAACAATCAAGAAGACACAGTGTTGGTGAGATACAGAGCAAAGAGTACTCCAATACATTGCTTGTGAGTATGTAGATGGTACAGCCACTTTGGATAACTGTTTGGTAAATCTTCTAAAACTTGTGACCCAGCAATTACACATATGGACACATAGCCAGAAGATAGGAGTGCTTGTGTCCACTGACATACATGTATAAAAATGTTCATTGCCCTAATTATATATCCAAAAGAACTGAGAACATATATCATACAAAAACGTGTACATGCGTGTTCATAGCAGCATTATTTATAATAGTCAAAAACTAGAACCACTTAAATGCCCATTAGCTGATAAATGGATAAACACAATGCAGTATATTCATACAATGGAATATTATTCAGCCATAAAAAGGAATGGAATACTAATCCATGCTACAACGTGAGTGATCCCTGAAAATAAGTTAAGTGAAAGAAGTCAGATAAAAAAAATTCACATACTGTATGATTCCATTTGTGTGAAATATCCAGAATAGTCAAATCTATGGAGGCAGAAAGATGAATGATCACCAGGGAATAGGGAAGGAGAGAATGGAATACGGGGTTTATTTGAGGAGTGATGAAAAGATACTGGAGTTAGATGATGGTAATTGTTGAACAACAATGCAGGAAAAGCCATTGAATTGCACACTTGAATCATGAATTTTAAGGTTTGTGAATTCCACTTCAATAAAAAAATGTTCATTACAGCTTTTACTTATAGTCCCCAAATGGAAACAACCCAAATGTCCATTATCAGTAGAATGGACAAATTATGGTATAATTCACCCATATTGCATAGCAATGAAAAAAGGTGAACTACTGTTACATGTAACAAGATGTATGAAGCTCACAGTCTAATTTCAAATGAGAGAGACCATATTCCAAAGACTATACACTGCATTTAGTTGAAGTACAAAAACAGAAAACATTAATCTATGGTGATACAAGTCCTAGCAGTGACTAAATTCTGTGGAGGGATTTACTTGATTGGGCTGGGCACAAGGGAGTCTTCTGGGGTGCTGTAAATGTGCCGTGACTTTAGCTGATCTACCTACATCTATATATCTATATTTGTATCCATATCAGTATCCGTATCTGCTTCTACATAGATGTAGATGTCTATATCTATATATTTATAGCTAGATTATACCTGAGTTATACCTGAAATAAGCAAGCAAACAAAAACAACTGAGTATCTTAAATCTTGCCTCTCTGTGTATGGCTTTTTGTCCTCCTTCAATGAAAGGAATGGCAGAGGTTGCCTTTTGTTGGAGTCACTTCTTGATAGGAGTCAAAGTTAAAGGTATACTCTACCCAATGGAAGAAACAGAGATTGGAAAGCATTCCTGTGTAATATGGTTTTTCCCTTCTTCCTAGTTGCTACTGCTGCAGAGCAGATGTTCCTGTTGAGCCACTAGCCTATGTAGGCTTCCCTAGCCTCAGCTAAGGAGGTATTACAGTCAAATGGAAACTGAGCGGTCTTAGGAGCCACTGTTGCAGAGAATAACATAGTGTTCTTGTGACAGTGCCAAAGGCAGAAGTTCCTACCCCAGAGGCTCCCTTCATCAAGCAAGGGGGGCTGTGTGCTTCCAAGTCCCCACAGAACTGGAGGTCTTCAACTGAGGGGGTCTAATGACTCCTCTCATACATTGGGATGTGTGTCTGAATAAATGACCCAGGAGCAAATCCATGGTCACATTTATATCTTTGCCTCATCAACTCTGATGATTCTAAAACTACTCCCTCCCTGATGTTTCCAAAACTGTCCTGTTTCTCTCACTTGTGACAAAAACCTCTCTCATGTCATTAAATCATAAAAATACCAAACCTGGAAATGTCCAGCCAGCTTTCTTCTTTATAGACCAGAAAGGCAAGGGCTTACCCAAGATCACATGGGGTCAGTCAGCCATAGAGCAAGGACCAGAACCTAGGCCTCTGACTCCCAGATGAGGGCTCTTTCTCTAGATCATCTGAAAGCTTAAATGTTCATGTGGGAAGAGACTGGGGAAAAGGTTGTCTCTTTTCTTCTCCATTTCTAAGCTGAAATTGTCAGCAACAATCAGAAATTTCAGTTTGTTCTTTAGTCTCTTAAGCATGATGGCGTGGTTCCTCATTAGGGAGTGAAGGCTGACCCAACGTCTTTCTGAAAGACAAATGGAACAGACCACTCCATTGTGAATGCTTCCTTGAAAGAAAAAAAAAAAAGTGCTGAAGGTCAACGTCCCAGTACCCAGGCAGAAAAGCAAACCTGCTGCCCCCAACTAAAAAAAGTCCAGACCACCAGACACAACCTGTCTAAGCCGCTCACCAGGTTGTCCTCATATCCAAATTGATGCCAACTGCATTTTCCTACATGATGTTATCAGCTCAGAGGAATTGACTTTGGATTGATTGTCACTGAGTTGAATTGGGGTTTGAGGTGCTCAAGTTCAGACTGTAAGTCTACTTGTACTCCTGTCATCCCTCCTCTGTCTCACTTCTATTCAACAATGTGGGTGGGAGTTGGGAGAACGAATTTGAAGCCTGAAGTCCAATAACAAAGTGTCTTCTCAAGGTCAACCTACAAGTACCCAGCAAAGATGGGTTTTGAACCCAGTTTTCTGGTTCCCATCCAGTGTTCATAAGGATTTTTCATGAGATGATTCTCTCACCTGCCACCCATAGTCTAAATTCTTGCAGCCTCATTTTTTCTTACTCTGGTCAAATGGCAACTCTTGCTCTTCTTGCCTTGTTCTTCTGCATAATTTAGCCTAAATATTCCCTCTTCTAAGACGCTTGGTTGGTCTTGGCTGGCTGGGGCCTTGTTTTCTGGGCTTTCACAGTTCCTGTGCTTTCCTTTGTCATTGCTACAATCATACTGATTGTCTCTCTATTTGTGTGTCCATGGCTCCATCAGACCAGGAACACTGGCAGGGCTGTCATGGAGCCAGATTGTTTCTATTGGAAAGTGAGCCTCACCCTTACCAGGAGCTCAGTGCTCCAGAGACAGGAGCCAGAATGCAGCTTTCCCAGTAGGCCTTGAGTTTCTGCTGAATCAGACAACCAGAAAGAAGGGATCATTAGAAATTCAGTAGTTTTACTTTAACCCTTTCTTACACACATAGGGCACACAAAAGGGAGAGTCAGAAATGGGCTGTGATTTGCCCAAGGTCACACAGTAAGTGGATGGCAGAACCAGAACTAGACTATGTGGTGGGGTGAGGGGCGTGGCTTATCACCTGGAGCCTCACCAAAAGCTCTGCTTGCCCTCCAGACTGGGGCCACAGGACAGAACAACCAATCTGATTTATTTGCTCACCCCAAAGGCACTGAAGCACTTCCCTAAACTTCCATTTTGTCAGAGTGCCTCCATGCAATAGATAAAGCGTGTGCTTAAGGGCCAGCTAAATAGGAGCACTGAAGAAGGTTTTTGAAAATATTCAGTATTTGATATTTTTCAAAAATACTGATGTAGCATCATGGTAATAATCAGAAACTTTCTGGACTTCCTTACTTTTATTTTCTGGTTTAGATTGAGGGACTTATTTTGAATATATATACAAGGCTGTTTTCAGTGCTTAAGGATGGCAAAGGTATTGCTAGGGGACATTTCCTCGGTCAGGTTTATCTGTGAGCCATGAGTTGCAGTGCTGGCAGGGGACAGAGAAGGACAGAAAACCTATCACTGGAACGTTCAACCTGATGCTGCACTTTATGTACACCTTCTCCTCTCATCATCCAAGCCTGCCCGGGAGCGGTTATGCCCCTTGTACAAAGGAGAAAACTGAGGATCAGTCCAAGGTCAGGGCTGGTGAGGATGAGAGCAGAGGGTGTTCTGGAGCCAGCCTGCTGCAAAGGACTGAGCCCTGCCTGGCAACCAAGAGTGCTGGCTCCTGGACCAGCTCTGCCACCCGCCTGCTGAGACTTTGGAACCCCGAGCCTCAGTTTTCCCACCTGTAAAAGGAGAGCTTTAGAAGAGCTTTCATTTTGGAGTGTGCCCTCTGCGTGTGGTCCCATGAGGGGTCAGAATGGCCATTTCCCCCTCCCCCCTCAGTTTCTAAGGAGGGAAAGCAAGGGCCCTGTGGCATGCTTGATCCTTATAGCCATTGTGCGTTGTGCTTCACAACAACTCCCCAAACCACACCATCCTCTCACAATATTTCCAGTATCCCCTGCTGTTCCCACGGTCAAGCAGCAGGATATGTGTGTATGATAGAGTTTGCATTCTAACTGGAGTTAGAAAGACTCCGGTTTCCGTTCTAGCTTTAGCACTTTCCACTTTCCCTCTCTGCACTGTAATTCCCTCCTCTGTGACTCACAGTGTTACAGATGCTTCACTAAATATTTCCAATTCTTTCCCTGTCATCCACCTTGCCTCTCTGTGAGAAGCTCTCTTATGAGATCATCAGCCTCTTGCTTGTGACTACACAACCCTGCTCTTCCCATCAGGATGTCTAACCCAGGGCCACGCAGACTATGTGTGCACACTGGGACCCTGATGTTCACCCATCAGTACATGTCCCTGGGCTCCTCACTATGGCTGTACACATCCCTGGCCTCTCTGAGCCTGTCTGTTCACTCCAGCCTTTGCCTGCTTCTAGACACTCCATCCCCAGCTCAGCTCACCTGCAAGCCTGATCCACCTTGGCGTCTTCTAAGGAGTCACCACACTTGGCTCTGGGGGAAGAGCCAGGTAAAAGCTGGGCTGCACATGGCCCATTAAACCCTGGAGTCTGGGCCTGCTGGGGCCTTAAGTTAGTTCCTCCTAAGGGATCCAACACCTGCCAGCTGGGAACAACTTCCTAGGTGGAATGGGGGACTTGGCCCTGGGCTGTGCAGGTAATGGAAAAAGCATCATTAACAACCCTCATGGGTCCCAGAACTTTATCACCAATGGAACAGTTTGATTCTTTTTCCATCTGGCCTCACAACAGTCAGGGAAGACAGGCAGAGCCAGGATGAAACAGATCTATAGAAGTGAAGTCACTTAGTAGCCCAAGGTCACAGGAGTGACTGCTGGCAGATCTTGGATTTGGACCCAATTCCAGTTGAGCAGCTCAGCAGCACATTGACTGATAGTTGAGACCTAAGTTCTTTCCAATGATGTCACCTTAAACATCCCTTAGCCTCACTGGGACTTTACTTCCTTGCCTGTGAAAAGGATATATAACAATACTGCCTATCCCACAGGCTCCTGGGAAGCTTTAGGTACTTAGCTCAGTGCCTACCACACAGTAAGCCTTCAGTAAGTGAGAGCTGTGATTTTGACAAACCAAAATAGTAAAACCTTGTTGCAAGATTGGGGCACAATAGTCCTGGGGTCCAATGAGGATCTTTGGGGTTCTGTGGGAAGAATGTGAGGCGAGGTTCTGTGCCCCAGCCCCAGGCAGCACCCAGGCTGACCCTTCCTACCACAGTCTTTCAGATTCCTTCCTTTGGCTCCATTGCTCTCAGCTTCTGATTCTTGTCACTGTTTTACTAATCTGTATAAAATTTAAACAGCTTTTAAAATTTTCACAAGTAATAAATCTATCCTATTGTAAAATACATTAATCAATATGAAGATTTATTTGTGGAGTAAAAAGTGAATGTTTTCGGGGCACCTGGGTGGCTCAGTTGGTTAAGCCTCCGACTTCGGCTCAGGTCAGATTCACGTTTGTGGGTTCGAGCCCCGCATCGGGCTTTGTGCTGACAGCTCAGAGCCTGGAGCCTGCTTCTGGTTCTGTGTCTCCTTCTCTCGCTGCCCCTCCCCCCTCATGCTCTGTCTGTCTGTATCAAAAATAAATAAAACATTAAAAAAAAAGTGAATGTTTTCTTTTGTGTCAATACCATACTGTCTTGAGGATGACAGCTTTGTAGTAGAGGCTAAAGGCTGGGATTGTGATGTCTCCCGTTTTGGTTTTCTTTTTCAATATTACTTTGGCCATTTGGGATTTTTTTTGTGATTCCATATGAATTTTAGGATAGTTTGTTCTAGCTTGGAGAAGAATGCTGGTGCAACTTTGGGATTGCATTGAATGTGTAGATTGCTTTGGGTAATAATGACATTTTAATAATGTTTATTCTTCTGATCCATGATATTGGAATGTTTTTCCATTTCTTTTTGTCTTCTTCAATTTCTTTCATGAGCTTTCTATAGCTTTCATTGTACAGGTCTTTTACATCTTTGGTTAGGTTTATTCTTAGATATTTTACGGTTTTTCATGCAATTGTGAATGGGATCAGTTTCTTGATTTCTCTTTCTGTTGCTTCATTATTGGTGTATAAAAATGCAACCGATTTCTGTACATTGATTTTGTACCGTGAGCCTTTGATGAATTCATGGATCAGTTCTAGAAGGCTTCTAGTGGAGCCGATTGGGTTTTCCCTGTAGAGTATCATGTCATCTGCAAAAAGTGAAAATTTGACTTCTTCTTTGCTGATTCTGATGCCTTTTATTTCCTTTTGTTGTCTGATTGCTGATGCTAGGACTTCCAGCACTATGTTAAACGACAGTCGTGAGAATGGACACCCCTGTCGTGTTCCTGATCTCAGGGGGAAATGGAATAGAATAGAGAACCCAGGCCCATGAATTAATTAGAGGATAAAGCAGGGAACAGCCTCCTTGACTCCACCGCAGCAATTTCCTACTCGACACATCGCCAAAGACAAGGGAATCAAGAGAAAAAATGAACTGTTGGCACCTCATCAGGATAAAAAGCTTCTGCATGGCAAAGGAAACAATCAAGAAAACTAATAGGCAACCGACGGAATGGGAAAAGATAGTTGCAAATGACATGGGAAAAGATAATTGCAAATGACATATCGGATAAAGGGCTAGTATCCAAAATCTACTAGGAACTCACCAAACTCCATACCTGAAAAATGAATAATCCAGTGAAGAAATGGGCAGAGGACATGAATAGACACTTCTCCAAAGAGGACATCCAGATGGCCAACAGACATGAAACGATGCTCAGTGTCACTCATCATCAGGAAAACACAAATCAAAACCACACTGAGATACCACCTCATGCCAGTCAGAGTGGCTAAAATGAACAAATCAAGAGACTATAGATGCTGGCGAGGGTGTGGAGAGATGGGCACCCTCCTGCACTGTTGGTGGGTGCTCTTATTGCATCACTTATATTCCAACTTATTAAGTCTTGCGACCTTTCTGTCTGACATACTTCATTCTTTTTATCTGACATTTGGTATTTCATAGTATGGATATGACCTAGACTGTTCCATAATTTCCCCGCTGATGAACATCTAAGTTGGACACAATTATTGCTATTATAAACAATATTATTATTAGTGTCCTTTTCACATGAATTTTGGGGATGGGCACCCAGATATTTTCTCAGATCCTTAGAAACAGAACTTCTGGACTGAGCAGCAAGCACATTTTTTAAATTTATTTTTTATTTTTTTTCCATAATATTTTATTGTCAAATTGTTTTCCATATAACACCCAGTGCTCTTCCCCTTAAGTGCCCTCCACCATCACCACCATCTCTTTTCCCCCCTCCCCCTTCCCCTTCAACTCTCAGTTCATTTTCAGCATTCAGTAGTCTCTCAAGTTTTGCATCCCTCTCTCTCCCCAACTCTCTCTCCCTCCTCCGCTCCCCCTGGTTCTCCATTAGGTCTCTCCTGTTTTCCTGCTAGACCTATGAGTGCAAACATATGGTTTCTGTCCTTCTCTGCCTGGCTTACTTCGCTCAGCATGACACCCTCAAGGTCCATCCACTTTCCTACAAAAGGCCATAT
>NC_043710.1:56402067-56513656 GCF_006229205.1 Suricata suricatta
CAAGCACATTTTAAACTAGAATAGAGTGCGCATGTGCAGGGACCATTCCAGTTTCAAAGGAGAAGGCTTTGAGGACACAAACCCCAGCAGTGACTGAGATGACCTTGCTGCCCCCGATGCTGCTGCCCAGAACCAGAGGAAGACCATGCACGAGTGATTCATTTCAGCCCATAGAATGGACCTGCATATTAATAGATGTCAATTGACTGTAGATGTACAACTGCAGGACACAAGATTACTAAGCCATTGGCAGCTTGGTGGAAGCCAAAAGAATGATACAGCAGAGGCTGTAGCCCCTTCTGATCTAACAAACATCACAATGAGACTGAAGATGGTTTTGAAAATTTTTCGAATGACAAACCAGAACTTTTTGTGCCACCTTGTGCCTCTTGAGATCTACTCCTTCTGACTGAAGAGAGGAGTTCTGGTTTGGGATAGATCTGTAAATGTGGATCTTTGCTTCAGTGGCATAAAGGTAGATGCTGAAGGTTTTCCTGGAGGAGAAGATCTAACCCCTCTTAAGTTAAAGGCAAAAAATCCTGCAGAATCACCCAACTGTTAGGTGGGTTCTTTTGTTCTGTTTTCTGTTTTTCATACACTACACAGCTTCTTTTTTTTTAAATTTTTTTATGTTTTTTATTTATTTTTGAGAGACAGAGAGACAGTGCAAGCAGGGAAGAGTCAGAGAGAGAGGGAGACACAGAATCTGAAGCAGGCTCCAGGCTCTGAGCTGTCAGCACAGAGCCTGACGTGGGGCCTGAACCCACGAACCGTGAGATCATGACCTGAGCCAAAGCCGGATGTTTAACCAACTGAGCCACCCAGGCGCCCCTAACATTTTTTTAAAAAACCAGGTAAATAAAAACAAAAACAAAAACAAAAAACCACCCAGAGCAAGCTTTTGGCAGCATGAGAAGGACTAAGGGATTTCCAGGATGTCCAGGATACAACTAGTGAAGGGGCGTGGTTACTTGGAGGTCAGGTGGAGCCCAATGGTCAGTAGAATTGCAGTAGGTAGGAGAAAACAAAAACCAAGACTTATCTTTGTTTTAGGTTCCTAATTTCATTCTGTTTTACTTACAAAAGTGAGCCCAAAACAGGAGAACTAAACTGCTGGCTTGGATTTCTTTGTAAAAAGCCAACATTTTAAGACTTACTAGTTATAACATTATGAGATAAAATATGACTTATTTCATTACGTCTGAGAAAAAAAGTGTTCTCAGGCTTCTAGGAAATGACTGGCTGTTCTACAGCCATGGTAACACATAGTCCTCAGAACTTGTTTTGAACCTGTTGTATTGTTCAGTGACTGCTTCCTAGCAGTACACACGCTCCTGAAAACCAGTCAAAAAGTCAGCCACCCAGCAACCGCTCCACTCCAGCAACCACACTTTCACCACTACAAGCAAACCATTTCCTTGATGCTGGCACCCCGAAGGTCCACCAACTCCTCATCTCCATGTTGTCTACAACCCTGTGTAAGATCAGCTCCCTTTGTTGCTCTGAACCAGACTGTGTCATAAATGATAGCATTTGCATGCTTATGCTAATGATTAAGTTCAGCCTTTTGTTTCACAGTTGGTGTGGTGGTCTCTTCCCTTAACATTTTGTAGTTATTTCTCTTTGGTTTTTTTTTTTAAACATTTTACTAAGTTTTGAGAGACAGAGAGGGACAGGGTGATCAGAGGAGGGGCAGAGAGAGAGAGAGGGAGACACAGAATCTGAAGTAGGCTCCAGGCTTTGAACTGTCAGCACAGAGCCCAACTCGGGGCTCAAACCCATGGACTGTGAGATTATGGCCTGAGCCGAAGTCGGATGCCCAACAGACTGAGCCACCAAGCTGCCACTGTAATGATTTCTCTTTGGTTGGTAGTAATGTTCCCTGTCTCATTTTTTATTTTTGTAATTGGGGATCTTCTCTCTTTTTTCTTAGTCACTCTACCTAATGTGTGTCAATTTTGTTGATGTATTCAAAGAACCAGTTTTAGTTTTGTCAATTCTTTCCATTTTCTTTTCATTTATTTCCACTCTAATCTATATTGCTATTTCCTGCTTACTGCTTGCTTTGAATTTTGTTTGCCTTTCTTTTATAATTTCTTAAAGTTAAAAATTAAGCTATTAACTATTGGTTTAAATAGGTAATAGGGATTAAGGAGGGCACTTGTTGGGATGAGCACCAAGTGTTGTATGTAAGTGATGAATCGTTATATTCTACTCTCAAAACTAATATTACACTATATGTTAACTAACTGGAATTAAAATAAAAACTTGAAAAAATAGGTTATAATATGAAATTTTTATTCTTTTTTCTAATGAGCATTTCCAGTTCTATATTTCCCTCAAAGGACTTGTTTTAACTGCATCCTGTGATTTTTATATGCTATGTTTTCATTTTCATTTAGCTCAAGATATTTTCCAATTTCCCTTGTGATTTTTTCTTGACCCATTGGTTATTCAGGGGTATGCTCTTTAGTTTCCACATATTTGTGGAAATAGCATTCAGTGATAGAGTTTATTATTTTAAAAAATAGCCCGGAAAACAATGAGCAGATTATTTAAAACACATAGGGCCTGGAACCAAAAAATCTAGTTTAGAAATAATGACAGCTTCAAAAATGAAACTAGACAAGGTAGCACAGATGATTCTCAGAATATATTTGAAGAACACACAAGAGGAAGATAAAAGATTAAACTGAACCATGCTGTTGGAAATATAAACAGAAAGCCAAAAATAAGAATTTAGCAGACTAGAAACATTTTATTTACCATCAAGAATATATGGAATTAATGCAGAGGAAATGGTATTACCATAAATATCATTCTTTATAATGGAGTCATAACTTCATGACTACCTAGTTATTTTCACTATGTGTAAGTGGTAAGTGGAGCCAGCTTTAGAGCTTAACGTTGTAATTGAGTTTAGAGGTGATTTAAACTAGCTTTTGAGATCTTAGAATTCACTTTTTAGTGTTTTCTCTTCCTTCTCCTCCCAGTAACATTGAGAAATACAATATAGCACATAGTAGGCTCATGATATATACAGTTACTATATAAATGACCTCATGTCTTTTAGCTGACAGATTTTATTTTCTTGACAAGACGCAGAGGTTGCCATTGGTGAAGATAGATAAATGATCAGATTTAAAAAAAATCAAATCATTGCTGCCTGTAAAACAAGTTGGCCTATGTAATTATCCTAATGCTTGGTTCAAAAAGAAACAACACAAAAACCTCCAATGGGAAGAATCCATAACATTGGGATATCAGTCATATATACCCTGACTCAGGATGAGCCCTGCACCTTTAGGAAAAAGTGAGGTGGATTTTAAGAAAGTATTCTCCTGATGTAGGTGTACCTTATCTGAGCTTAACGTAAGAAGGCTCCACAGACCTTGATGCTGACGAGTCATTTGATAAGTCCCTGGTTTGTTCCCTCCTCTCCTTTTCCAGATGGTGTTTTCACACCTTCTCTTTTCTCCTTGATCCACAGTACCTCTTCGGTTGTCACTCCAGCCAAACGGGAAAGAAGTGCACAGAGCCCCTTTGCATACCTGCCCAGCTGCGCATCCATGCGCGCAGTCTGTCTTCCCACCATTTCCCACGGACCAATCCTTCTTCGTGCTCCTACCTAAAGCCACTCACTCCAGCAATAACCCCTCCCTTCTTATCACCCATTTTTTGGTCCACCATGAACAAAAACTTGATCTCTACAAACCACTGATTACAGTTTCAAAATCAAAGTTCAGAACAGTCTTACAGTATGCTACTGCTGCTATTTCTCTAAGAATGATAATATAGACATATTTATATGTTATACATATGTGTGTGAGCATATGGATTTGCCTCTGTTAAAATGAGAAAGAAAAACAAAAATATGAGTAAAAACAGTTTCAGGGCATGCAACAGGTGGAGGGAGCAGAAATGGAGTGGAGAATTCACTAAAAATGCCTTGTTTCATAATTTTGACTTAAAATTGTTATCATTGTGACTTTAAAAGAATCTTTTTGCTATTTACAGAAATTCTCACCTTCTGCTAATGCCCTTGTTTAAATCATGTGTTGCGTCTTTATCACAATTTTCTAAGGAAGGTTTTCTTCTCTTTAACATCTGCAACAAAATGTCACCGTCTGTGCCACTCACTTTTCTGAGAGTGGTTTTCCTTCCTGCCTTTTTGGGGGGCGCTATAGTTCTGCCCATCCCAGGGCCTTTTTTGACTTGTGTGATTCCTGAAGAAAACTGAATGGCAAAATCTTTTGGGTTTGATTGTGAACTCCATTTCTCTTTTTTCTTTTTTTAATTATTTTCTTAATTTACACCCAAGTTAGGATATAGTGCAACAATGATTTCAGGAGTAGATTCCTAATGCCCCTTCCCCATTTAACCCATCCCTCCTTTCACAAGCCCTCCAATAACCCTCTGTTTGTTCTGCATATTTAACTCTCTTATGTTTTGTCCCCCTCCCTGCTTTTATATTATTTTTGCTTCCCTTCCCTTATGTTCATCTGTTCTGGGTCTTAATTTTTTTTAATGTTTTATTTATTTTTGATACAGAGAGAGATAGAGCATGAGAGGGGAAGGGGCAAAGAGAGAAGGAGACACAGAACCGGAAGCAGGCTCTAGGCTCTGAGCTAGCTGACAGCACAGAGCCTGACGCGGGGCTCGAACCCACGAACGTGAGATCTGACCTGAGCCGAAGTCGGAGGCTTAACCGACTGAGCCACCCAGGTGCCCCTGTTCTGTGTCTTAAAGTCCTCATATGTGAACTCCATTTCTTGAGTGAGAGAGGTCCACGCTAAAAATCAGCACCCCATCACAGGTAGTGACAGGCGTGTGACACAGCCTCCTGGTCAGCTCTAGAACGAAACCTCTTTTTTTTCCGATGGAAGCAGCTCGGGGCTTCTGTTCAATCAGTCCACATCCACGACGTTGTTAACTCCCAAAACAGCAGTAGCAGGTGTCATTGGTTAAAAATATTTATGAGAGACATTCTTGCCTTGGATTAAATACCATCCTCCATGCTCCCACTGTCCTTGTGTGCTTCCTTCTGAAATGGCATCTACCACACCATGCTATTTCTGACCTTGTCTGTCTTCCTTACTAGATTGTAAGCAAATTGAGGGCAGCGACTGTCCCGATTTCTCTCTGTGTCTCTAGCTTCCACTGCATGGTCTAGCACCTTCCAAAGGCTAATTAAAGTTTTCTTAAGTGAATGGACAAATGGGGAAAAATATATTCACAGATGCATACTGTGAATGTGAAAACCGTCTCAAGCCATGGAAAGACTTGGAGTGAGTATTGAGAAATGTTATTGCAGCCTCTGCTCAACAGTATGATGCCTTGTAAGAGTTTATTATGAAATACAGTATTCACATAGAGTAAACGTGTATAAAGTCTAAATACAAACTTTAATTGTAAAGTAAACACCATGTCATCACCACCAGGGGAGAATGAAACATTGGCAGCCCCTCATCAGGCCATAGGTGCTCCTTCTTAATTACAACCCTCTCTCTGTCTTACAGAAATAACGCTGGTGCACCTCAGTGGTTCATTTGGTTAAGTGTCTGACTCTTGGTTTCAGCTCAGGTCATGATCATGGTTTATGAGTTCAAGCCCTGCGTGGGGCTCTGGGCTGGGTCGGGCTCTGTGCTGGCAGGAAGGAGCCTGCTTGGGATCCTCTCTCTGCCCCTCCCGTGCTCGTGCATGCTCTCTCACAAAATAAATACACTTAAAAAATAAATAAAAGAATCGTTTAAAAAAGAAATAACCCTAATTTTCATTTTATAAGAAATATGCCTTCTCTTCACAGTGTATGCATTTACTGAAAAAATGTAGTTTAGCTTTGCCTGTCTTTAAACTTTATGTAACTGGAGTCATATTGTATATATCCTTTTGAGTCATAATTTGCTCAACACTTTGTGAGATTCCTCATGTTGTTGTACATATATGTAATTCATATGTATGCCATGTTTTATTGGGATCCAGTGTTATATCATATAAAATTTTACAAGCTAGAGAAATACTGGTCTTCCAGATAATAGAGTACATGGATCTTCATCTTTATAAGACAGTGATGAAGTGTTTTCCACAGTGGTTGTACTAACGAGCACTGCCACCATCAGAGTGTGAGGGCTCCATCAACCCACATGCTTGCCACCTGGGTATTGTCAGATTTGGACATTTTAGCCAATCTGTTTGGTTTCTAGTGGTAACTGTTTGTTGTAATTTGCACTTCTCCTGTTACCACTAGGTTGAGTGTGTTTTCTTAGATTTATTGGTCATCTGTTTGTGAAGCATCTTGCTAATTTTTCTAATGACTTGACTCTTTTCAAAATATTGGCCTGAATTAATTCTCTCTATATTCTGGATGAATCCTAGGTCCGCTAGTTGGTGATATGCATTGCAAATAACCTTTTCTGTTCTGTAGCTTGACATTCCACTCTCTTTTTGTTGAACAGAAATTCTACATTTTAAAGCAGTCAAATTTATCCTTTTTTGTTTTCTAGGTTTAGAACTTTTGAAAAATCTTGCTTTAGAAATACCTTCCTGGGGTGGCTGGGTGGCTCAGTTGCTTAAGTGCCTGACTTTGCATGATCTCGCAGTTCATGAGTTCAAACCCTTTATTGGGCTCTGTGCTGACAGCTCAGAGCCTGGAGCTTGCTTCAAATTCTCTCTCTCTCTCTGCCACTCCTCTGCTCACACTGTCTCTCTCTCTCTCTCTCTCAAAAATAATAAAAATAGAAATAAAAACAATAAAAAAGAGAAATACCTCCTCATCCCAATATGAGGGCTATAGTCTCCTATATAGTTTTACTGTTTGCCTTCCCTATTTAGATATTTTTAAATATTTATTTATTTTTCAGAGAAAGAGAGAGACAGAGCATGAGCCGGGGAGGAGCTGAGAGTGAGGGAGACACAGAATCCAAAGTAGGCTCCAGGCTCTGAGCTGTCAGCACAGAGCCCATCGTATTTAGCTATTTAATAATTATTTAATGTTTGCTTGAGGTAATGGACAAATTTAATTTGGATACCTATGGTATTAATACCACTTATTATATGTCCATCTTTCACACTGCTCTGCTGTGACATTTGTTCATATATTTAAGGGTCTGATTCTGGGCTCCCTATTCTGTTCCATTGATCTGCATATCTACACATGTCTTAATAACTAACCTTTATGTATTCTCATCTTTATTACTAGTTTGGCAATATTATATTAAAAAAAACTATTTGATTCTTTTATGAGACTGACCCACTGCCCAGTGTATTAAGAAGGTGATAATTTTGACAGTCTAAGAAGATACTTTTTCTATTTTATCTGAGGTTTTTCTTTCCACAGAGAGTTGATTTCACAGCTGAGTCTATTATTAATGGACATGGAAGTCTCAATGGTATATTTTGTGCCCTACTCTAAGGCACTTTTCCCTTCAAAAAACTTTTTTGATGACATTATTTATTTTTAGCATAATGGTATCCTGGGAACAGAATTAACTACACCTAAGGATTAAGTGCCCTGAGAATGGCCTGGGTCCCAGAAACATGTCATTTTGGTGATGGCTTCTTTGACATCCTTGTTCCTCAGCGTGTAGATGAGAGGGTTGAGGACAGGTGTGAGAATGGCGAATACCATGTTGCCCATGATGTGGAAGTCGAGTGGCAGGTCAGCCCTGTAGGCCACATAGGCTATGGCGATGGATGAGTAGTAGGTGCCAACCACCAGGAGGTGGGAGCTGCAGGTGGAGAAGGCTTTTGAGCGTCCTTCTCGGGAGCTGATGCGAAGCACCGAGGCCAGGATGTGTGCATAGGAGAGAAGCACCAGGACAAGGGGCAGGAAGGATACCGCCATGGCAATGCAGAAGCCCATGAAGGTCTGGGGCGTGGTGTCAGAGCAGGAGGCCTGGACCACAGCCAGGTGGTCACAGAAACAGTTGTATATGAGAACAATGTGGTCAAAAGCCATGTGGGAAGTCTGCACCACCGCTGGGATAGGCAGGAGGAGGGCAGTGAGCCAGGCACAGGCTGCCAGTGAAGCATTGGTCTGGGGGGTCATGTGGACAGGGTAGTGCAGTGGGCGGCAGATGGCCACATAGCGGTCATAGGCCATGACCACCAGGATGAAGGCTTCTGAGCAGGAGAAGCTGTGGAAGAGGTACATCTGCAGGAAGCAGGCAGGGAAGCTGAGGAAGCGGTCCCCGAGTAAGAGGAGGGACAGCATCTTGGGGACGGTGGTTGTGGTGAAAAGGATGTCCAAGGCTGAGAGGTTGATCAGGAAGAAGTACATGGGCTTGTGGAGTTTGGGTTCTATCACCACAGCCACCAAAATCAGGGTGTTCCCCACCAGGATGAGGAGATAGAAGAACAGGAAGATGAAGAAGACGGGGAGGAAGAGGAACTCCTGTAGGGAAGGGATGCCCACCAGGTAGAAGAACGGTGTAAGGTCTTTTGATCCATTACAGGCTGTGGTATCCATGGTGAGACAGAGCTGCATGACAGGGTGACAGGCAGCCAGAGCATCTGGAAACCAGGAGTTTGGAATGAGAATTCTGTATAGCTCACTGTACAATTATTGCAATCCAAATGATTTCTGACGAAGTTAAAGGTCTGGTGGGACCATCCAATATTACTTCTTCCATCTTAACCCACAATTCACTCCTTCCGTCTTACATCAAGCATTTAATAAGTACCTACTGTGTGCAAGGCTGTGAGAAGGTGAACAAGGCACTCAAGGCCCCTGCCTTCACAGGGCTCACTTAAGTTCTAGCCCCAGGGTGGTATACATAAAAGGCAATGACACAGTTAATCGCCTGGTTACAACTGTGATAAGTACATTGGAAGAGCTTCTGTCACTTTTTTACTCCATGTCCACCCCCCCTTGGACATCTTATCTCAGATGGGCTCTTGGATCCCTACACTATTGTATTTTCATTTGCTCTTGCTTACAGTTCTCCTAAGTGATATCACCGTCACCACATCACTAGGAAAACCTGAACTTTCCTGCAAGTTTTCTGCAACACACTGCCTGCTCAGTCTACTCATTACCTGGGAAATGGCTTCTCTCTCAGGTTCCTGCCTCCTCTCCTGAGTTCTCTGGGTGCATTCCCAGTGTTGGGAAGAGCAACGACCTTCTGTGGGATTCTCTTCCCAGCGGAGCCCAAGCTGAGGGCAGACCTCCCACCACTCGGGGCATGTCCTGGGTCTCTTATCTTCCTTCCTCTAGACTGCTGCAGCCCAGTGCATTTTTTGATTCTTTAATCTCCTTTTTGCCAGTGGTTCCTCTAGTACGAATGCAACAGAAACTGCAAGGACCATCATGAGAGCCATCATAGCTGGAAAAGATCAGGAGAACTATATGCCGTGGCTACCCAAAGACAAAACAACAGTGTAAGAGGTTGTTCACTGACTGTGTGCTGGGGTTGACAAAAGGACTGCTCAGGCAAAACTGGCTCACTGGTCTTTCAGGATGAGCCTCTGCTGAGCCATCCAGGAAGCTTCATGTTTACAACTGTATCTCTGCTGTCTGACCACAGGGCTTCCACAAGCAGTGTGCCTTTGCATTCCTTTTTTTTTTTTTTTTTTTTTTTTACCACCTTTTACGTTTTTCCTGATTAGCTCTGTGATTGATCTGGATTACACTGCCTGGTTTTTAGGGTTGGAAATGGTGACTTACAAATGCTTTGTCTGAAAAGAGCACAGGACCACCTGGGTGGCTCAGCTCGCTAAGAGTTTGGCTTTGGCTCAGGTCATGATCTCACAGTTTGTGAGTTCAAGCCCCGCATTGGCCTCACTGTTGTCAGCACAGAGCCTGTTTCAGATCCTCTGTCCCCACTTCTCTCTCTGCCCCTCCCCCGCTCTATCTCTCCTTCTCAAAAACATTAAAAATATTTTTTAATAACATAAAAAGTGTTCTTAAAAAAGAAGCATGAGAGAGACAACTCCTCTATGTGTGTACACCTTGAAAGAGAGCCTCAGAAGTAACCCCCATGACCTGGGCAAGAGGATGAATCTGATTATCTCCATTTTATTTTTATTTATTTTAAAGTTTATTTATTAATTTTTGAGAGAGAGAAAGCGAGAAAGCACTCACACGTGAACTGAGGAGGGGCAGAGAGAGAGAGAGAGAGAGAGAGAGAGAGAGAGAGAATCACAACCAGGGTCCATGCAGTCATCACAGATCCCAATGTGGGGCTTGATCTCATGATCCTTGAGATCATACCTGAACTAAAATTAAGAGTTGGGGGGCCCCCGTAGGTGCTCCCTGTCTGCTCAGTCAGTTGGGTGGCCGGCTTCGACTCAGGTCATGATCTCACAGTCGTGGGTTCGAACCCCGCATCGGGCTCTGTGCTGACAGCTAGCTCAGAGCCTGGAGCTTGCTTCAGATTCTGTGTCTCCCTCTCTCTCTGACCCTCCCCTGCTCGCGCTGTCTCTCTCTGTCCCTCAAAAATAAATAAAAGACATAAAAAAATTAAAATTAAGAGTTGGACACTTAACTGACTGAGCCACCCAGGTGCCCCAATGATTTCCATTTTAAAGGGTTAATCTCAGTTGATCAAAATCCCATCTGACAACTACAGTCACCTTTTACTTTCCCCTCACACCCAAACGGATATAAACTGCACTGCCCTGGGCACCTTTGTCTTCAGAGAGGCAGCTGTGGCTGACAGTCCCAGGTGAGGCCGAGCAGGGCATCTGAGAGGCAGAAACACAGAGAGCCAAGGCCAGAGGGGTTCTAAGTGGTCATCAAGTCCAGCTGTTTTCTCTTCCCTCCTCTGCTCCACTGCTTTACAGATGGAAGCACAAATGTTATGATCTGGGGGACAGGTGGCCCGTGGCTTCTCACTGCCAGGTCGAGCTGGACTATCCAACAGGCACACTAACACTAAGCAGGTGCTGGGCCACTGGCGAAGCAGGGACATCAAAACTCATTTCTGAAAGAATTTCACATTTGAATTGTCAAAGCATCATTCAATTAGCCCATCCTAGGAAATATCCGAGTTTGGTTAGACCTTCTCACACTTGAGTTACAATTTAGGGTCTTTGTTTTACTCTGAAGTGCACAGTACATCTGAGTGATGCAGTCGTGTGCTCAGGGCCCAAAGCGTGCTGTTTCCCAGGGCATAGAACGTGCCCCCGTAGGTACTCCCTGTCTGCATTGTCCACCAGCCAGTTACAGAGAAGGACAGAAAAGCCAGGCACTGGGATGCACAACCTGATGCTGCATTCATGTACATCCTCTCCTCTTGTCATCCAAGCCTGCCAAGGAGTGGTTATGCCTTTCAGCCAGTGAGAATCTGAGGGTCCGTCCAAAGCCACAGCTGGGGAGGGTGAAAGCAAGAAGGTGTTCTGGAGCCAGCCTCCTTGCAAAGAACTGAGTTCTGCCTGGCAACCAAGAGTGCTGGCTCTTGGACCAGCTCTGCCACCCCACTGCTGGGACTTTGGACCCCTGAGCCTTGGTTTTCTCATCTGGACAGTGAGGGCTTTGGAGGAAATAATCTCTGGAGGGTTTCCAAAAATGAGCCCTCTTATGAGGGTTCCCTCTGTGGTTGGCTGATCAGATGGCACAATGGTCCATGCCCCAAAGGGAAAGGGTGAGGACGATCCTGTCTCGTGGGCAGCTGCTGCCATCCAGATCCCTTCATCTTGTCATGTGGACCTTAGTGGCCAGTGTGTGGACTTATGAGTCAGAAAGGACTTGATTCCAATCCCAGCTCCTACTTGTAGAGATGTGACCTTGGGCAAGTCACTTCCTCTGCTAGAGCCCATTTCCCTCATCTGTGATCTGGGTTGTTGTGATGCTTACGGAGAGAAAGCTCAGATATCATTCACAGAAGAGCCTGAAACGCATAGGACTCAGGACTTGCTAGTGTGTCCAATGGTGACTGCTGTTATCAACCTTGCTTTCCCGTGGGAAAGCCTTCCAAGATGATTTGAATCCCACCCATTAAGTGCACCCCCTTGTCCCGATCTGCCAAGGCTGAGTCCAAGATCCCACAGCCCACATACGTACAGACAATCTGGATCCTGGTTGCCTGCATCTTGCGCATTCAATCCGTCCTCCAGTTCTATATCTCCCCACCATATCCTTGCCCCTGTCTCTCCACTCTAGCCTTTGCTGAGCTTTGGCACTCCCCACTCCCTGACACTGACCCCCTCACCTGCCAAGCCCCGCCACTCTGATGTCTTCTGTGGTTTCTCTTTTGTGTCTTCCCACCTGGCCTGGCAGGGAAGCACCAAGCAGATGCTGCGCTGTGGCCCATTAAACCCTCCAACCCCTCCTTCAGCCATGTCTGCTGGGGTTCTCTCCCTCAACACAAGGCTCCTTTGGAGCACTGTGCCCTCCTATCACCCAGGATCAACTTCTTGGCTCCTCCCAGTGCATGTGTTGGGAGGGGACTTGCTTCTGGGATTTTGTTGATAATGAGAGCAGCTTTGTTAACAGTGCTCATGGGTTCCAGAACTTTACAACCAATGGGACAGCTTTATTGACATTATTCCATCAGGTCCTTAGAAGAGCCAAGGGAGACAGGCAGCTCAAGAAGTGGAAACTAAGATCCAGAGAAACCAAATGACTTACTACCACTTATGCTGATGTTTAGCACCAGAGCTGCAAGTCAGACCTAGGACTTCATTTCTAGGCCTGTGCTCTGCACTATCCCATTGTGGGTAAGGGCAGAGGGTCTAAAGTGAAGAAGTCCTGGATTTGACTATCAGTTCAAATATATTTTAGCCATGTCACCTTAGGCGAGTTCCTTAACCTCTCTGAGTCTGGGTTTTTCTAGCTGTAAAGTTGAACATAAAATTACCTATCTCATGAGTTTTTGAGAGGATTTAATGAGATAAGGGATATTGGGTGCTTGGAGTGAAACGTGATTATCTGAAAATTACTCCAGGAGTTTTCTGTGTCCTACCTGGCAATATCCAGGGGAGAAGCTGTCTGCATATATTCAACTTCCCAGGGGACCAGTGGTATCCATTTCCTTCAGGAGAAGATGCAACTCTCATGGGTTATGAGGGTCCTAGGACGCCAGGTGACTTTTCCAGGAGCTACAGTCAATAGCTGGCATCTAACCTAAGCTGCTTAGTGTCTAGTATATCTAGTAGTCGGTTTGTTCTGCTTATAAAGCTACTATCTTGCTCCCTTCCTCCCAAAAAGGGAATCAGTCAGGGTCAGGGCATTATACCCATACCTTAAGATGTATGAGTGTGACTGTTAGCAGCCAATGCTCAGCTCTTAGAGGGCAGGCCCCCAAATGTGTCAACTACAGTCTATCACTCAAACCTCTCAGATTCATTCACTTGTCACAAGAGGTTCATTCCCTTTGGACCTACGGTTTCTAGGATTCTGTTTAGTCGCAATTTAGGGGGAAATTTCGAAGAGAAGGATTAGTGAGAGTAATTACCGCCCCTACTGCCACAGCCAGCCCCATGGCTATGAGCGATACTCCTCATCTCTCTCCTCTACCACCCCTTCTTCTTTTTTTGGGGGGGGTCATATATATTTTTATTTTTATTAAAAAAATTTTTTTAAATAGTTTATTGTCAAATTGGTTTCCATACAATACCCAGTGCTCTTCCCCACAAGTGCCCTCCTCCAGTACCACCACCTCTTTTCCCCCCTCCCCCTTCCCATTCAACCCTCAGTTCATTTTTGATTCCCTTCTCCTTTTCCTTCACATTCAACTCTTCTAGCATGATCCAGACCCTCATCCCTGGCAGTTCTGAGCCCTGATACTGTGCCTCACCAGGCCATGATTGCTTTCATTGCCCATTTACAGTTAAAGTTGGTTGTAGAAAAAACAAGAACTGCTCCTGTGCCTGAGTGCCATATCCCTCAGCCCCTGCTCTGTGTGAGCAGTCTTATTCCCTCCTGAAGATCAGAGTCAGTTACCTTTGTAAGGATGGTAACCTCTTGATTGCTGATGTACTTGCACAGTGGGCTTCAAATGACCAGGCAGCTGTTGTAGCTTTACTTTTAATGAGGTTTACTGGGCCCCTAAGGAATCAGTACCATTTAATCCACAGAAGCTAAGGACTGGAAACACAGATTCCCCACCATGGGTCACTGTGGGCGATAGTGACTGGAACTTCTCTACCATCTGCCCATTGGTTCTTGGCAGGAAGTATCACTTTATAATGGGTGTCCAAGCTAAAAATGGATCCTTCCCTTTGGACAGAAACATAGACTCCACTAACACTCTCTGATTGGAGCAGCTAGTGGCTTTCTTATGCAATCATTTCAAACCTCCCACCCGCCCTCAACTATCCCACTGACACACAATTACTTGCTAACAAACAAGTGACACCATCGCCAAAAACATAAGAACTTAATAGGAAAAACATTTAACATTGAATTAAATCCAAACTTCTTGGCTCATGACTCCCTTTGTTTCTCTCTGTTCTATCACCTTATTTTATTCTCTGGATATGACTACCTCCCCCCCAACTAGATTATGGGTATCTTGAGAACAGCAACAGTGTCTGGTTCATTTCTATCTCTGGAATCTAGTAAATTTTTTTCTGAATAATTGGATAATTGTATTCATCACATTAATGACTGATAAAAATTGTGAAAACTACAATTATTCTATAGCACCAGAGGGAAGCATTCTGGATCCAGTATTTGAGGACCAAGTTCTAGCTGTCTGCTCAATGGAATGAAGCTAATTTAGACTGCAGAAGTTCATTTAAAAATATTTATTGTGTTTCTATTCTATGCTAGACATTGCCATTGGTGTCCAGGGATCTATTTTATTTGTGTCTAAGAATCAAGGGTTTCCAGAATGGCCTGGGTCCCGGGGACATGCCATTCTGGTGATGGCTGCTTTGACGTCCTTGTTCCTCAGCGTGTAGATGAGAGGGTTGAGGACAGGTGTGAGAATGGCGAATACCACGTTGCCCATGATGTGGAAGTCGAGTGGCAGGTCAGCCCTGTAGGCCACATAGGCTATGGCAATGGATGAGTAGTAGGTGCCAACCACCAGGAGGTGGGAGCTGCAGGTGGAGAAGGCTTTTGAGCGTCCTTCTCGGGAGCTGATGCGAAGCACCGAGGCCAGGATGTGTGCATAGGAGAGAAGCACCAGGACAAGGGGCAGGAAGGATACCGCCATGGCGATGCAGAAGCCCATGAAGGTCTGGGGCGTGGTGTCTGAGCAGGAGGCCTGGACCACAGCCAGGTGGTCACAGAAGCAGTGATAGATGTGAGCAGTGTGGTCAAAAGCCATGTGGGAAGTCTGCACCACCGCTGGGATAGGCAGGAGGAGGGCAGTGAACCAGGCACAGGCTGCCAGTGAAGCATTGGCCTGGGGGGTCATGTGGACAGGGTAGTGCAGTGGGCGGCAGATGGCCACATAGCGGTCATAGGCCATGACCACCAGAATGAAGGCTTCTGAGCAGGAGAAGCTGTGGAAGAGGTACATCTGCAGGAAGCAGGCAGGGAAGCTGAGGAAGCAGTCCCCGAGTAAGAGGAGGGACAACATCTTGGGGATGGTGGTTGTAGTAGAGAGGATGTCCAAGGCTGAGAGGTTGATCAGGAAGAAGTACATGGGCTTGTGGAGTCTGGGCTCTGCCACCACAGCCACCAGGATCAGGGCATTTCCCAGCAGGATGATCAAGTAGATTAAGAGGAAAATAAAGAAGACAGGTAGGAAGAAGGATTCATGCAGAGATGGGATGCCCATCAGGTAAAAGACAGGTGAGTAGTTCTCTGATCCATTACAGATGACTTCCATCATGGGTCAGGGCTAGATGTCCAGATAGACATCAGCACACATCTGGAAACCAGAACAATCAGGGAAACGTTAACTAGAACATTCATGTTTCTCTTTTCAACCAAAAATCTCAATTCCAGCAGTTTGTTTGTGTCTAGAATTTCACTTCACAACTAAGATGCCCAGAATGGTGAGGTGTCTAATAAGCAATGCTTGAAAGAGCTGGTCCTGTCTGGTGGGGAAGAGAAGTGGACACAAGCACCTGAAGGGCTGTCAAAGGGCAGCCACGTTTACAAAGAACTAGACCCAGTCCTAGTAGTTCCACGAGCCCAGAGTTCAGCCCACACATGGAATAAGTTTTGTACAGTAAGAACTATCCCATTAGGCACAGAATTGGCTTGAAAATTAGTAGATTCCGTATAACTAGAGGTATGCAAGGCTGGAGGCTTTATGGCTGAAATGCCAAAAAAGTTTTAATATTTGGGTAAGTGCTAGATTAGAAAGCCTTTATGCGGCCTTTTAACCCTAGATCCATTGGTTCTTGAAAAAAAAGTGACATAAATGGATCACATCAATCATATTGTGGAATTTAGTGGGAAGACCTATTTCATCTGAGAGAATAAGTCTTGAGAAGCATCCATTTCAGTTCAAATGTCAATTAAAAATCAAGTAGCTACTTTGTTAGTTCAGTAGCTCCTTTAAGGCTGTCTTGTGTGGTAGCCTATAGCCTGCCACCACGGGTGAAGGAATATTTTGAGTCTGGTACTGTGAATGAGCCCCTCACTGGATTTTGCCCACTGTCAGCACTAGAACCTTGAGTACAGTCATTTGGCACAAGCCCATCTGGTCCAGAGATCTCTACATAGCAATGCTTGGGGGAGTTCTTTAACCTGAGAGCTCTTAAGGACAACGGGATCACTCGTTGAGAATGACGAAGCAGGCGCCTGGGTGGCTCAGTCACTTGAGCATCTGACTTCAGCTCAGGTCATGATCTCATGGTTGGTGAGTTCGAGTCCTGCATTGGGCTCTCTGCTCTTAGTGTGGAGCCTGCTTGGGATCCAGTGTTCCCTGTCACTCTCTGCCCATCCCCTGCTCACACTCTCTCTCTCTGTCTCAAAAGTAAAATAAAACATAAAAAAGAGAGTGATGAGTGATGAAGCTAAAGTCTGTGGTAAAAATCTACATATCTTGCTCTAAGGTTCCCTTGACCCTACTTACATACCTCTGAGCTTAAGTGTTGTCAGTGGCTTCTGATAAAGGCTTCCAACTCATGAGCTCTATGGGACTGGTGGGAAACCTTCTTCAGGGACGCTGAGAAAAATGTTTCTATATAGCTCTGGATTCAATTCCTCTTCTACACCCCCACACCCCACTCCATTCTCATCTCGTAACATCTGGGTTGAGGCATTGTGTTTCTCAAATCAGTATCTCTTGTATCTACATTTCCATTTGCTTGAGGACTTCCTTTCTGTGATATCTTACTGGGATATCGTTGGGAGAGCTGCTTGCTCCAAGGAGCACTACACACTGCTGTCTGCCTAACCCAGAAACAGTCACCCTTTCTGTGTAGCTAGGGCTGTGGGCCTCTGTCTAACCTGGGTACTTTCACTTGTCTTTGTATTCTGGCTCTTTGTTATATCCATGGAGCAACCAGAACTGATTTTTCTAGAACTGCCTGGTTTTAGCACTGAAATTTCCATGTCCCAGGAAATAACTCCAGCAAACTCAAATGTTGGTTACCCCATAAGGGTAGAGGTACTGTATGTGCCTTTGGTAGAAGGAGTCATTTCCTTAAAGGAATCTGAATTGAAGACGAATTCTCCCCCTAGTGGGAAAAAAACCGACTCCAGGGAACTTCCATATGCCTTCTTCCTTCCGAGCTGCTGTAGCTTGGCAAGTGTTGTTACTCTTTAAGCATTTTACGCCCAGTAACCCCAAGACTTCCTTTCTTTTTTTTAAGTTACAAAATTTTACTTATTTATTCATTGACTTATTTTTTATTAGTTTATTTTCAAGTTAGTTAACATACAGTGTTGTCTTGGCTTCAGGTGTAGAACCCAGAGATTCATCTCTTAGATACGACACCCAGTTCTCATCCCAAAAAGTATCACCTTAATGCCTGTCACCCATTTAACCCACCCCCACAGACCCCTCCAGCAGCCCTCAGTTTGTTCTCCATAAGCTCTTATGGCTTGCCTCCCTCTCTGTTTTTATCTTACTTTTCCTTCCCTTCCCCTATATCCATCTGTTTTGTTTCTTAAATTCCACATATGAGTGAACCCATATGATATTTGTCTTTCTCTGACTTCTTTTGCTTAGCATAATACACTCTAGGTTCACCCACATTGTTGCAACAGGTAAGATTTCATTCTGTTTTATTGCTGAGTAATATTCCATTGTATATTCATCAGTCGATGGACATTTGGGCTCTTTCCACAATTTGGCTATTGTTGATAGCCATATCAACTGCTATGAATATTGGGTTGCATGTGCCCTTTGAAACAACATATCTGTATCCCTTGGAAAAATACCTAGTAGTGCAATTGCTGGGTCATAGGGTAGTTCCATTTTTAATTTTTTGAGGAACATCTCCAGAGAAACTGCACCAGTTTGCATTCCCACCAACAGTGCAAAAGAGTTCCCTTTTCTCCACATCTTTGCAAACAACTGTTCTTTCCTGAATTGTTAATTTTAGCCATTCTGACTGGTATGAGGCAGTATCTCATTGTATTTGTATTTCCCTGATGATGAGTAATGTTGAGCATCCTTCATGTGTCTGTTAGCTATCTGGATGTCTTCTTTGGAAAAGTGTCTATCATTTCTTCACTGAATTATTTTTGGTTTTTTGGGGTTTTGTTTTGTTTTGTTTTGGTGTTGAGTTTAAGTTCTTTATAGATCTTGGATACTAACCCTTTATCCAATCTGTCATTTGCAAATATCTCCTCCAATTCCATCCATTGCTTTTGGTTTTGTTGATTGTTTCCTTCACTGTGCAGAAGGTTTTTTATCTTGATCAGGTCCCAATAGTTTATTTTTGCTTTTATTTCCCTTGCCTCTGGAGACATGTCAAGTATGAAGGTGCTGTGGCCGAAGTCAAAGAGGTTGCTGCCTGTTTTCTCCTGTAGGATTTTGACAGCTTTTTGTCTCACATTTAGGTATTTTATCCATTTTGAATTTATTTCTGTGTATGGTGTAAGAAAGTGGGTCATGTTCATTCTTCTGCATGTAGCTGTCCAGTTCTCCCAGCACCATTTTCTAAAGAGACTATCTTTTTTCCATTGGATCCTCTTTCCTGCTTTGTTGAAGATTAGTTGCCCATATATTTGTGGTTCTCTTTCTCGGTTCTCTATTCTGTTCCACTGATCTATGTGTCTGATTAGAGCTATGTAATACAGGTTAAAGTCCAGGACTGTGATGCCTCCAGCTTTGGTGTTCTTTTTCAACATTATTGTGGCTACTCAGGATCTTTTGTGGTTCCATAAAAAATTTAGGATTGTTTGTTCTAGCTCTGTGAAGAATGCTGGTGTTATTTTGATAGGAATGGAAGGAAAGCTTCCAAATTCATTCTATGAAGCAAGGATTATCTTGATTGCAAAACCAGATGAAGACCCCACTATAAAGGAGAATTACAGGAAAATATCCCTGATGCATCTGAATGCAAAAATTCTCAACAAGATACTAGCAAATTGAATTCACCAGTACATTAAAATGATTATTCAGGGGCACCTGGGTGGCTCAGTTGGTTAAGTGTCTGACTTCGGCTCAGGTCATGATTTCAAGTGCTGTGTTGACAGCGCAGAGCCTGGAGCCTGCTTCAGATTCTGTGTCTCCCTCTCTCTCTACACCTCCCCCACTAGTGCTCTCTCTCTCTTTTTCAAAAATAAATAAACACTTTAAGAAAAAGAACAATAAAGAATTATTTACCGTGATCAAGTGGCATTCATTCCTGGGCTGCAGAGTTGTTTCAATATTCACAAATCAATCAACGTGATACACCACATTAATAGAAGAAAAGATAAGAACCATAGGATCCTGTCAATAGATGCAGAAAAAGCATTTGACAAAATACAGCATCCTTTCTTGATTAAATAAAAAAAAAAAACAACTTCAAGAAAGTCAAGAAAGAAGGATAATAGCCCACAGCTAATATCATTCTCAGTGGGGAAACACTGAGAACATTCCCAGTAAGATCAGGACGGTAACGGGGATGTTCACTCTTACAACTGTTGTTCAACATAGTTGGAAGTCCTAGCTTCAGCAGTCAGACAATAAAATCAAATAAAAGGCATCTAAACTGGCAAAGAAGAAATCAAACTCTCACTCTTCACAGATAACATAACGCTCTACATGGCAAACCCGAATGACTCCACCAAAAATCTGCTAGAATGGATACATGAATTCAGCAAAGTCGCAGGATATAAAATCAATGTACAGAAATCATTTGCATTTCTATACACCAATAATAAAGCAACATAAAGAGATCTCAAGGAATCAATCCCATTTACAATTGCACCAAAACCCATAAAATATCTAGGAATAAATCTAACCAGAAACATAAAAGATGTTTGCTGAAAACTATAGAAATCTTATGAAAGAAATTGAAGAAGACACAAAAAAATATATAAAAAACATTCCATGTTCATGGATTGGAAGAACATCTATTGATAAGATGTCTATTCTACCTAAAACAATCTACACATTCAATACAATCCCTATCGAAATAACCCGAACCTTCCTTTCTTGGCCCCAGTGCAGAGGGCACTGCAGGGAATTAAGACTCAGAACCTGGAGAGGAGACGTAGCCGAGCCGGCACTCTGCAGAGGATGACTCTGCTCTCTGGAGGCTGCTGACAAAGGTCACCACGCAACCCTGGCCACCCAAGACCCAAGTGAGACTTTGAAACCCACAGAACTGAGCTGAGGGCAGTGGTGGCTCTCTCTTTATCTTGATTAAATGATCCAGGGCCGGATTACGCCGACATTCAGATCAACTGCCTCTTCACCCCAGCCATGGCTGGAGGAGTTCTGTTTGGTTTTCCCAGACCGTCATCAGCTTCCTTCTCTTTTAACAAAACCCTTCTGAGGTCACAGAATACATAACAGTGGCAATGGCCCTGCAGGTAGGTGAGTTCCGATCCTTTCTTCACAAAGAATTGTGTGGGGATAGGGATGGGGAACAGCCCCAGGTCAACAGCAGGTCCATACCTTTTAGCTCTGGCCTTGGCCTTGGCCCAGCAAGTCAGGACAGCTGGAGAATTGGGAAACTCTGCTTTCCATCTAGGGAAAAATCAGGCTAAATGTTTTATTTTTCCTCTCTCTATTTCTTAGGCTGATGTCAGAGACAGCTCTAAATTCTGTTTTCTTCTGAGGACATTTTCTAATAGTTTCAGATGGACTGGTTACCAAACAGAGGCTCTACATGGCTAGAAAAATGCTCTTTTCAAGACATGATTTAAGGAAGAGATGGACTGGGCATATCTGCATGGAAAAGGTCATGGCAGCCAAGCCCCGTGTCCTGAACAGAAAAGTTATACACTCCGTGCCTGGTAAAACCAACTCATCAGAAGGCCTCAACAAATATTTTTTAAAGTTTATTTTGAGAGAGGCAGAGAGAGACAGAGAGAGATAGAGAGAGAATGAGCAGGGTAGGGACAGAGAGAGAGGGAGAGGAAGAGAATCCCAAGCAGGCTCCGAACTGTCAGCACAGAGCCCGATGAGGGCTTGAACTCATGGACCAGGAGATCGTGATGTGAGCCGAGATCAGGAGTCGAATGCTTAACTGACTAAGCCACTCAGGCACCCAAAACAAATATTTTAAAATAAATGAATTAATGAATGAACAGGTTAACCTGAGTTAAACTTCACTTTTTCCCATAATGGACTAGTCTGCGGGGTTTTCTATTTTCTTTCATTTTAGCATTTAGATTGGTACAAACCACATTTCCCTCAGAGTTGCTGCAGTTCTAAGAGGCTATCCCCTCCACTGACTAGGCCCACGTAAGCTGGTCATGCAAGGTTGCTGAGCAATCACAGAACATCAGAGCCAGAAGTGTCTTTAAAAGCAAGCAATATAGTCCAATCTTCATTTCTCCCCATTTTTCAAATAAAAAGGAGTGACTTACTCAAGGTCATACAGGGGATGAGGCCAGAGCTGTACTAGAAGCCACATTCCTGGCTCCTTGTCTCTCCACTTTGTTTCTTTTTTTTTTTTTTTTATTAATTTATTTATTTTGAGAGAGAGACCAAGAGAGTGAGCAGGGGAGGGGCAGAAAGAAAGGGAGAGAGAGAATCTCAAGCAGGCTCTGCACTGTCAGTGTGGAACACGACTCGGGGCTCGAACTCACCAACGGTGAGATCATTACCTGAGCCAAAACCAAGAGTTGGATGCTTAGCCAACTGAGCCACCCAGGAGCCCCCTTGCCTCTCCACTTTGGGAGGGACACTGAACTTCTCTGCCCAGATCATTCCTGGAATTGTCACTCGTGTTTTCCTCATTGGCCTGGAGATTCCTTGGGACAGGAGATTGGCTCTGACTCCTCTCCTACAAAACCAGTCTCTCAGTGGGATCCATTTTGTTTCCTGGTGTTTCCACAGACAGACACTGGAGCATGGTGTCCCCACAACCTCAGGGTTTTCTCTCCAGCATTCCTGCAGAGTCAGACAACACTTGGCTTTATGGAGACCTTCTGGTCCTGCTCTCTTACTGTTGCTGATAGCAAGGGAGAGGCCAAGAGAGAGACTATGACCTGGCTAAAGTCACACAGTTAGCAAATCAGCAGCAGAACCAGCCCACCCAGAATGCCATAAATCGGGGCAGAAAGATTTTAGCCTGTCTCCCTTCTCTTAGAGCCCTTCCCATAATGGGGTGAGAGTCTCTACCTGCCTGCCTGCCTAAAGCCTGTCCTCTTAAAACCTTGTGCCTCCTTGGGCTCTGACCAGCTCTGGACTCTTCCTTTGTGGACTTCGTACCTGAGACCTCTCCAGGGTGGCCTGGATCTCCCGCAACCAAGGCCGCTTCAGCTGCCCCCTTCTCTCCCCAGGCCAGCTCTGCCTCAATGGGGAGAACCAGGTGAGGCTGAGCCTGGTCCCATTAACCCTCCCAGCCCTGCCCATCATGAGCGTTCTGGGGGCTCTCCCCCTCGAGATCCCATTCTTCTGGGGACCTGAGTAACGATTCTCTGGGAACCCCCAAGTGGCTGATTAGCAGTTGCCCTTGGGCTTTGCTGATGTGAGAACAACAAGAGTAACCATCCTCACTGGGGCTCAGAACTCTGTGGTCTGTGGATGTTTTCCCAGCTACTCGCCAACAACTCATATCCCCATGTGAAAGATGAGGAAACGGGCTCAGAGGTGAAAGGGAGCGTTCAAGCCACCCAGCAAGTCGAGGGCAAAGGGGGGATCTGAGGTCTCACATTTGCTAACTCTCAGGCTAGCCTCTGAGCCAACCAACGACACAAATGAGGAAAAGTTTGTGAAAATTCTCTATGTAAATGTGAAACCAGTCCTGTGCTAGTGGCCAGGGGTGGGGGTGGGGCCTTGAATATTTTGAAGCTAGAGAAACAAGTGTGACAGAGCAGGGAGCCACTCAGTTTCCCAGATCTTCACTCTTTCACACTCACCTGCCCTTTCTTGCTAACTCTTGCTCTTTGGCAGACACCTTATAACTCAGTCCAACCTCCTCCAGGAAGCCCTCTGTGATTTCATCTTCCTCCAGCCCCCACCACTCTTCTTTCCTCTGGATTAACCAGGCCTGGATATCTATGCTGATAATTTTAAAAATTAAGAGAACTGGGGCACCTGGGTAGCTCAGTTGGTTAAGTGTCCAACTTGAGCTCAGGTTATGATCTCGCGGTTCATGAGTTCGAACCCTGCATCCGACTCTGTGTTGACAGCTTAGAGCCTGGAGCCTGCTTCAGATTCTGTGTCTCCCTCTCTCTCTGCCCCTTCCCTGCTCATGCTCCATCTCTCTCAAAAATAAATAAACATTTAAAAGTTTTAAAGAAAAATTAAGGGAACTGAAGCTCACCATTCATTGCATATCGAATGAAGCTGACTGTGTGCTGGCTGCCTGATCACGGTGGATCGACGGTCTAGGGGGCGTAGTCAATGACAACACTGACCAGCGATCATATTCAGTGTGATGTGTCCTACTGTAGAGTTGAAGGCTCAGAGGAGGAAACAAAGCAGGCTTTACATCATGGAACACATCTTTTGGGTTAGTGGTGAATTATAAGCAAACGAAGAGAGTCCTTTAGGCCAATATGGCAGGGACAAAGTCAGGAAAGGACTACAAAAGCAGGAGGTGTGCTTGAGGGGCAAATAGAAGAGAGATTGGGTGCAGTGTGGAGGCGGAGACTGGGCGTCTCAAAAAGTGAAGACAAAAGACGGCAGGGGCCAGAGAGAGAAGGGGCTCGACTTCCAGACGACGGAATAAGAACTCAGCATGCGAGGCTGGAGAGCCAGGCCGTCTTCAGCCAGGGGACTACCAGTCAGCTGCCTGTTCCAGAAAGATCACCCCCACTGCCTCCTGGAGAGCAGATTCTAGCTGTCTAGAGTGGCTAGAGGCAGGGAGGCCAGCTGGGGAGCTGGTTGGGAGAAAAGGAATAGAGAGAAGTAACAGCATTCCTGGTGGCTCACTTGTGCTAATGATGTGCCCGGGTTGGTCACATGCTTCATTGCAGTTCGTCCGAGTGTTGTTTTTCATTACCCTGGCTTTATAGAGGAGGAAGCTAAGAAAGGTTAAGGAACTAAGCCTGCTTTTGTCCCTCCTCTGGGCTGACAGTGAGTCACTGTTAGAATTCTATCCATCTCAGGGCATCTGGGTGGCTCAGTTGGTTAAGTGTCCGGCTTCGGCTCAGGTCATGATCTCACGGTTTGTGGGTTCAAGCCCTGCATCGGGGTCTGTGCTGACAGCTAGCTCAGAGCCTGAAGCCTGCTTCCGGTTCTGTCTCTCTCTCTCTCTCTGACCCTCCCCTGCTCACGCTGTCTCTCAAAAATAAATAATAAACATAAAAAAATTTTAAAAAAAGAATTATATCCATCTCTAAGGATTAGAGAAACCTTCAGGGGACAGAACGGCCAAAATTTGATAACTGCGTATGGAAGAGTCCAAGCATTCTGGCCTGGGTGACAAGGCAGATGGAGGTGATGTTGACTGAGACACAGGACATGGTGGTGGACGGTGGGCAGTGCAGGTGGGAAGATGTTTTTGGAGCAAGATGGTGAGTTTGGTTGTGGACACATTGCATTTGAAGAACCAGTGAGACATCCAAGTGGGGATGTCCAGCAGATATTCGAGGTTTTAAGTCTGGAGCCCAGGAGAGAGAGCTGAGTTGCAGACAAGGACTTGGGGTCCTTGGGGTTTATTTTATGGAGCTAAGGAGAGAGTGTGGAGTGAGGAGACAGAAGCTTGGAGAAACCCAGCCTGAGACAGGGGCAGAAGAACAAGAAAAGTCTGCAAAAGTTGCTGAGAAAAAAAATGCCCAGAGAGGGTGAAACCACAAAGATATCACAGAGGAGCTCCAAAGGGCAAGTGTGGCCAACAGCATAAGGTGCTGGCGGGACAAAGGATGAGAAGTGGGGACTGTCCAGGGGGCCCAGCAAGGAAAAGGCTGCGGGTGAGTTTGGAGTGAACAGGCCCAGGGGAACTGTGGGTGTGGAGGGCGGAGGGCTGAGTAAGGGCAGAAAGGAATAAGCAGCATTTTCAAGATATTTGGCCGTGAAGGGAGGAATGTAGATGGAGGGCAATGAGGGGTCCAGGAAGATTTTTGTTGTATTTTTTAATTGGAGATATTTGAGCAGATTTCCCAGCATTTTTGGTGGAAATAGGCCAGTAGAGCGGGAGAGAAGGAAAAAATGGGAAAGGAAAGGATGGTCAACAGAGGAAGAGGAGCTTCAGGACCCAAAGTCTGGACTCCTGGTGAATCAGGTTGTGGGGCGGGAGCGGGGAGGGAGCTGGTGGTTTTAAAAAGAAGGGATAAAAGGCAGTTTGAAGATTTTTGGAGTGCCGGTAGGGGGTAAGTCTGATTTCAGACAAGAGTGGTGGGAGAATTTCGCGAAGCCGCGGCAGCTGTGGGGCGTTTGCTCTCCACCCACCAGGACCTGGGGCCTCTTACAGCCAAATGTGCTCAGCTCTCCACGCCAGATCGATCGGTTCAAGCCTGGCATTTAGCTTCCTGAGACTGAGTTTCCTTTTGTGTAAAATGGGGGTTTGTTCACTCAGTATCTCTTGAATGCAAGCTCTGTGTGGATGTGTGGTGCGCGTTGAGAAGAGGTGAATGGCGTGAGCTGGTATCACAAGCATTTCCCACCCAGATCACACAAGCCCTGTCCCTCTCTCCTGGTCTCTCGCCTGGAGCCATGGGGAGGCCAGTAACTCTCACAGTCCAGGCCTCTAGCTCTTTAGAAAGGGGGAGGTCCAGATATGTCTTCAGGAGGAGCCTGTGCATCTCAGGAACTTTTCTGAGTTCAGAAGAGAAAACAACCTGGCCCTCTGAAATTCCCACCCAAGCAGAGGCGAGCTGCCTGCGCTGCCTCGCCCTGGAAAGTCCATGACGCTCTGTCTCGCTCTTGCCCTACTGCTCCTCACCTCACTGCTCCTCACCTCACAGGCGCAACGCTCTGACAGACTCGAGAGGCTGGAAAAGGAAGGTGCCAAGGCGGAAAGGGAAGTTATAAATACAGTCAGGGAGAGCCTAGTCTGCCTTCCCAGCTGTGGGCAGGAGGCCATGAGCTCCAGGGAAGAGAGTCCAGAATCCGGGCCCACCTGGGTGGGGCCTCCAGCATTCTCATCCCTGTCTCCATCCTTCTCGCCACCAGGAGGCAGTGTGGTGCCAGCTCTGGGGTTCAAATTCTAACGCTTTCACTTACCACTCCGCTTGGGCAAATGACTTAACATCTTTCTGCCTCTGTCTTTCCTGAGGTGTAAGGATGCCGGTCTGATTCAGGTTTCCCCTCTGACCTTGAAGGCCAGCTAACATCATTAACATTTCTGGGGGCAGGCCTAAAGATGGAGGTTAAGACTAGTCACGCCCTACCTGAGGGTTCTGGGGCCACTCTGGAATTGGTTAAAGTAACTGTCAATGATGTGATGCTATAATGATTGGACCCCTGTACCTGTGTCACAATTTCCTGTAACTCCCCCTTCCCAAACTCATAAAAGTCCCTGCCCTGCCAAGTTCGGGGCTCGCTCCACGTGGATCCAGTGTGTTGTTGAAGTCTGTGAGCCAGAGTTTAGGCTGGCTGGGCCTAAATTCGTAATAAAGCCCTTTGCTTTTGCATGCGTGATTCGGTCTCCCAGGTAATCTTTGGTTTTGGGGGGCGATATTAAAATCTGGGCATAACAGAGGGAATGGGAGTAAACGCACCAGGCATGGCTGCAGTGAAAGTCTAGTGAGATACTGGAGGTGAGAGTATTTTACAAACTGTGAAGGGCAGTGAGGTCGTTTTCTATTGCCATCACCACCACAGCCACAGCGAGGCCACCCCCTGGATGTCTTCTCTCCTAAGGTTTTTTACCCTGGAAGGCTCGAGGCAGAGGAACTGGCTGAGGAAAGCTCCCTGAGGGTATGGGCAGGCTGTTCAATGCTCACAGACCAAGGTCATGTAGAGAACTAGCATGTGATCCTGACCTCGTCCATTTTCTTCCTGGAAGAGTCAGGAACACTTGGGGGCGGGAGGTGGTTGGCAGTGGTTCTCGAAGGGTGAGTGCTAATCCTGTGATAAAAGGAAGAAAGGCATCTGAGCGGGGAGGAGGGGGGGCACTGCACGTGTATACGTCCTAAGACGTAAGTGTGTCTGGAATGCTCTGGGCAGGGGACCATTGCAGGTGGGAGGACTGGTAAGGTAGGTTGTAGATACGAGATGACAAACATCAGTTTTAGGCTAAAAAATAAACTTGGCTCTGAGGAGCAGGGCTGGTGCCATGAGATTGGGGTTTGGAAAGATGACTCTGGGAGAATGCGGTGGGGTGCGGTGGGGAAGAATTAGAACAGGGAAACTGGAGTCACAGAAGAGCAAAGGGACTGCAAGGGTCTGGAGGAACTCGGAGTGGAGTCAGCTAAGGGGAGTCGGCGGCGGGGGGGGGGGGGGGGGGGGGGGGGGGGGGGGGGGGGGGGGGGGGGGGGGGGGGGGGGGGGGGGGGGGGGGGGGGGTCAGGGATGGGCCTCACCCCAGTGAGACTGGGGCCTCAACCCGGGCAGCCAGGGGTAAGTCTCCAAGCCAATGATGAGCTCTTGCTGAGCTGGAGGTGCCCGGGGGACCCCCAGAAACAGGTGGACATCAGGAGGAAGAACAGGATTGAGAAATCACCAGCTGGAGTTCAAGCCCTTTCTGCTGCGGGAGGGAAACCTGAGATCTGGGGAGGAAAGTGACACACCCAAGCTTATTCAAATGGTCATCAGTCGAACAGGCCTGGACCCCTCTCAAAGGTGCTTAACTCAGTCCCCAACTCTATTCAACTCCATGGCTTAGGGACAGGTGGGCAGATGACTGAGTCCTTGGGACAACCCTTTGACACAGTTAAGTGCCATGATTCAGAACACAAAATCTGGGGCCAGGATGTCTAGGTTAGATATTGGTTCTGCCCCTTAGCATCTTTGTAACCGTGGGCGGGTCTCGTTGCCTCAGTTTCCTCATCTGTAAAGTGGGGGTATCATGGGTGGCTGGGAACATTAACTGAGTCAATGCACGTAAAGGACTTAGAACAGTGGTTGGCATGTAATGAATGCCAGTCATATCTATTATATCAGTTGTACCGTTGAAGAAACTGAGGTTTAGAAAAATGAAGTAGCCACCCAGGGCCACATAGCTAGTTGTTGGCAGAGCTCAGGCCTACATGGCTCAAAGACGGGATTGGTTTGCTTATACTGAACTTCCTTCCCTTGTGGCTATTTCTGGAAGAAGGTTGGTGTTTTTAACTCGAGGGACAGGAGTTCCTAGCCCCAGGACCCTTGAGGAAGAGATTCTGTGGTCCTGGGCTCTGATTCTGGGCACTGCTCAGATTTGCTGGAGAGATTCACCCCTGCCCTTGCCAGAGACCAGGGCTGCTCCGTTTGGGACGTCTCAGACCTGGTCTCTCCCTTCTTCCAGGAAGACTCATGTGTGTTTCACCCATAGGACAAAAAAAGGGCAGGCCTTTAAATAAGGACAGCGCCACTTTGCTAGTGAGACTGTTCTAGGCATGAGTGCCAGAACAGTGAAAGCGAGCGAATCTAGGAAGAGTGTACACTGTGGGGGAAGTAGGTGTGTTTGGGGCGGAACGTGAGAAGGAGAGACTCGAACAAAATGCAAACTGACAATGCTCCAAATAAACAGCACCAGTGGAACGAGTTAGCCCGTTCCAGCCGCTCCTGAGAGTTAGAACAGAGGCAAGTTGTGAGTCCTGCCCTGGCCCAGACCCGGCCCGAACACTAGACAGAATTCTCTTTGCCCCAGCAATTCTCACCGGAGCATCTGCAGAGGGCCAGCCTGGCAATCAGCTGCCTGTGAGGCTCTGCTTCCTGCCTCCCCCATCTGCAGGCTCACAACGCCATCAGGGAGGAAGTGACTCATCTTCCTGGAAGAAGCATGCGGCATGCTTCCCGGGCAGCTGGCGTAAACTCTGTCCGAGTCACAGAAACAAACCCCGGGGAGTAATGGGCCCTCAGGTTTCTGTAGATAACCCATGCGGAGCGCTGCAGGTACTTTCCAGAGCCGTTTCCTCTAGAAGATAAAATAACAAGTAGTGTTGACTGAGCACCTATTGCCCACCCCACCCCCAGGCACTGTGCGAAGATGTCCACTTATTAGCCCCATCCTACAGAGGAGAAAACAGAGGCATAAAGAATTAAGTGACACAAGGGTATGGAATTTCAGTTCAGGGAGAAGAAAACGTTGTGGAGATGGGTGGTGGTGCTGGTTGTCCCCAAATGTGAACGTACTTAATGCCACTGGATTGTACACTTACAAAGGTCACAATGGTAAATCTTTTATGCTATGTATGTTTTACCACAATACAAAACAACTTACAAACAAGCAAAGAATTAAGTAACACAACTACCGAGTGGAGAAGCCAGGAGTCACACCCTGAAGTCCTGCCCCAAAACCTTGTTCTTGAACATCTACTATTTTCTCTCATCTGCAAATGCAGATATTGATCTGGCTGAAGACTACGGAGAGACTGGGGCACTTGCTATCAGGCCAGGAAAGATGGGTTTATCCTGAGGGCCTCCGGGGAATGCAGAGCTGGGCAGGGTTTTAAGCAGGAAGGAGCAGCATCAGATTTAAGGATTGGAAAGTTCCCTCAGGCCTTTAGGAGGAGGGGCTGGAGGTGGGGAGGAGGCTGGGGCAGGGCGAAGCTAGTGGTCTGGACCAGGGTGGGGACATTGGGATGGCAAGAAGTAGGGCAGTTTGAAAGACTTGTGAAGCGAGTAGACAGGTGTGAGGGGAGGGAGAGGAGGGCAAGCTATGACTGCTCTCACTGGGCTCCTCCTGGCCTGTCACCTCAGCCTCCTCTGACAGTGGTCCTTCCACCCCCTTTCCCTGACTGGAGTCTCCGGAAGGAAAAGCCCAGGGCCCAGCCTCCTCTCTGGCCCCCAGGGGGCAGTGTTGCAAAGCTTTCTGAGAGTTGGCCCTTGCTTCAAACTACCTGCAGTCAGGGGCAGATGCTGGCTCCCCTCTGTCTCTTCCCCTCCTTGGCTGCACCCTTCCCCCATGTCCTCGCTCCCAGGAGCCAAATTATTAATAACCGTAATCCCTCATGTCCCACACTTGACACTTTACAACAGCAGTGACATGTGGATAAGCTCATATGGTTCTTCCCCAAAGACAGGGGTGGAGCAGAGTGAGACCCATCCTTTTATCTGTCCACCGTCATTTTATACTAAGGAAACTGGAGACCAAGCAGGAAATGGGATCTGACCAATGGCAGAGTGTTAGTGGCAGAACCAGGGCTGGGAACCACGGGCCAGCCAGTGCCTGGTAGAGACTCTGTGACAGGGCACAGCCCGGGGTGCCCATAGGATGACAGCTGCTAACAATGGCCTCCCAGCCTGCCTGCTGGGTCCTAATTTTGCCCTGGAGTTCCCTCCCACCTCAAGGGGGATTCTCAGTGACCTATTCCTATGGGGGTTGTCAGTCAGGTCAGACTGACCTGGCATGCACCTGCCATGATTTACTTCCTCCTCCTCTGTTTCCAGAATTACATCCCATTACCATCGTCACCATATTAATAATGGCTCGGATCTGCTCAACTCTTAGAACTTAGCAAGCGCTAATCCGTCCATTAGCTCATCTGAGTCTTGTGACAGCCCCGGGAAGGTATTTCACAGACAAGGCACTGAGGCTCAGAGAGGGCAAGTGACTAGCTCAGATCACCCAGTCAGGTCTTGGGAGAGTTTCAGTCTCCTGGAATAGGGAAGCTATGCACGTACCAAGTTGAAGATAGGGTAAGATGGTCAGGTTTATTGCAGGTTTCCCCAGAGGTTCCTGTTACCTCAGATGAGGTCACTGAGTCTCTGAGATCATCTAACTGTCTGATGCCCAAGCACATACTTGTTCTGGGGCCTGGGGCTGCTGCTTTCAGGGAGGGATGCAGAGTTTCTAGCATGATGCATATTCTCTCCTGGCCAGAGGGGGAACTTGGTGGGAGGTCAATGCAATTAGACCCAGGGAAGGCTGCTGTTGGGGCAGAAAATCTTCCAGGGGAGGACCCTCCAGGGAGGTGTAAGCTGTAGAGAGCCCACGGCACGGGCTGTGCAAAACTGGCTGTGCTGAGCCAGGGCAGTGGGGCTGCGTGGCCAGGCCAATCACCCACCTGCCTGCAGGCCTGTCCTTCTCCTCATATGACTGGGGACTTTCCTGTGTTTTGATCCAAGAGCTGTACCAACAAAGAGGGATAAGATCCTGAACCCTTGGCAGGGAGGGGTCTGTTTCTCATCCGCCAGAAAGAGAAACTGAGGCCTAACAAGAGAAGAGTGACTTCCGCATCGTCTCTCCAGGCCTCTGTCTCCCAGTCTGAAAAAGGAAAGGGATGAATTAAATGAGCTCCCAGTTTCTTCCCACTCTGACCTTCTAAGTATCATGCGTCCATCCTTGCTGTCCTTGGCTCTGATCCCAGCCCAGGCTGTATATTTGACTTGTAGCTCTGGGCAAATCACGTGGACTCTCTGAGTGTCAGGGTCCTCATGGTGAGATAAGTATGACACAGCCTTCCCTGGGCAGATTAAATGAGCCACGCATGGGAGCATGTCTGCGGAGCTTGGGTTCTGACTCTAGGCAGCGCCCAGGGGCAGGAAAGGCTGAGACTGACTGAGGTCCTCACTTGTCTGCCCAGCCAAGGGCTAATTTATAGACATCCGCTCCCTGACTGCTAGGCCAGAAGGGAAGTGGGAGCAGAGGTGCTGAAATAGCAGTTTGGAGCCTTTTTCAGGAAGGAGGCACTGGCTACCCTTCCCCTTCCTACCCCTGCCCCCCATCTTGTGGGCATTCTCATACTGATACTCACAACAGTCCCAAAGGGGGATGGATGGATGTCATGATCTGCATTTAACAGATGAGAAGACGGAGACCCACAAAAGGGAAAGAACTTGCTCTAAGTCCTATAGCTAGTTAGTGACAGAGCTGGGACTGGAACTGAGGTCTCCAGTCCAGAACTCAGGCCTGTTCCTTAACACCCAAAGTCAGATAGTTCTATAAAATGAAGTGTGTCCTATTTTTCTTGCAAAAAAATCTCCTACATGGGTTGAATTAAAGAAGGGAAAGGCCCGGGTTCTGCAAACAGCCCAGGGTTTTATGAACATCCATTAGGCTTGGCATGAGACACAGGACTGTGCACATATCATGGGGCCCCTGAAGCCTCAGAGCTCTGCAAACTGTGCTAGGCTGTGCCAACAGCATGGGGCTCTAAAAAAGGCAGCAAGTTTTGCAAACTGTGGGAATCCACAGATGGTGTTGCCGTCTCCACACGCCATGGGGCTCTGTACAATGCACAGGGCTCGGCAAACACCATGCCGGCAAGTAGTAAAACTGGGGTGCCAGGTAGGTTGGCTTGCCAAGCTGGGACTACCCACAATGGGACCTCACTGCAGGGTTAACCCAAGAGCCATCTGAAGACCTGTTAGCCTAATTCCCAGAAGTTCCTGGGTACCTGACCCTTGCTCCAATTCCACAGTTGAGTTCAAGACTATTCTTGGACCAGCCTGTGTCAGCCTGTGGAGGCTGAGGGCATGAATGAAGAACACCCATGTCTGAGGTTCCTGTATGTTCCACTCCTTGTGGGGTGTTGTGTGTCATGCATTGTCTCACTCAAAGATTGATGACATGAACGTAGCCAGCCAAGCTGGTCCCAGCGTATTCCCAGACCTAGCCATGTATAGAAATTTTTCAACCTCAGAAGCCAAGATGGAGGCACCTGAGCTTCTGGAAAGTCTAAACGGACCTTCTCTTTCTTAACCATGTGCCTGTAGTTTCAAGTCTGAAGGTGGCACCTGTGCCAGTCTCTGTGAGGACTCACAGGCCTGACTTGAGTCTGAAGGATTTAGAGAAATAGACCCAATGTGGTTTTCTCAAGCAGCAACAGGGACGGGTCTATATAACAATCTGAGCCAACTATTGACCTTTCCCAGTATAGTGGTCGTGCATTCACATTTCCGGTTTCTCAAAGACTCCGTCATGCAACAATTACATGTTGAGCGCCACTGTGTGTTAGGATGCACATTATTTCAAACACTCCCTGCTTCCCACTAGCTCCTTCATTAGCCTCTGGAGCCAAGTGGGGCTGATGTCTATTTCTCTATTATTGCACCTGAAAGTTGGATTCCAAACTTACATCCCCATTTCCTGCAAAGACTCTGCCTGGAACTGGTTCAAGTTCACTTCTATATCTTGGATTTGGGGAAACCCAGAGGTCTGCCTCAGAAAATGCCACCTGGGTGGAGGAAAAAGCCTGGTTCTAGCATCAGACGTTCAAGGCACGGTCTCACCACGTACTAGCTGGGTGATGTCTGGGCAGTTACTGAGACTCAATGCCTCATCTATAAAATGGGAGAAGAAATGCTTGGCCTATGAGGTCGATAGGAGAACCCAAAGGGGCCTCATTTGTGAGAGTGCTAAGCTAGCTGGAAAAGGCAAACAGGTGTGTCTTCTCTTGCTGTCCTGGTATGAGCCCTGGCTCCCTTCTCTGAGCTCCACACCTTCAGGTCATTGTTCTCACTCACTGAACTTGCACAGCAGCCCTACAAGTGAGGGGCCAGCTGTCCCTTTTTTATGGATGAGGGAAATGACACTCAGAGAGGTGCAGAAACCTGCCTGAAGCCACATGGCCAGTCAATGACAGGACTGAGAAGAGACCCAGGTCTCTCTGGCCCCAAAGCCTCCATCCTCAGCCTTCAGTCCAGAAAGCTTTGGAAATGTCCTAATTGCCCTTTTGTTCCCCAACCCCCTCCACCAAGATGCCTGTACTTTATGGAGCTGCTACCATGAGTTTCCCAAGGCAGGCTGGCCATTGTGATTCCTGGTAAACGGACTTCTCCTTGCTCTGGATCCTCAGATCTCAGAGAGGAGATGGGAGTTTAGTGAGAGGAGATGCGATCTTGAGGAAGACAGGGATTCCAGGAAGGGGGACAGTGGGGGAAGCAAGGGCTGTAGATGGGACTCATGGAGGGTGACAACATTTCTGTGAAGGGGGACAAGGGCTTGGTCGGGGACAGACTGAGAATGAAAGTGTAAGAGGAGACAGGAGAATTGGGACTGAATGATCCCAGGGCTTGGGGACCACTGACATTCCCCCTGCTTCCATCTCTCTCCTGCTAACAGAGGAAGAGAAACTATCCAGGGGAATGCTGAGGCAAGAGGCTGAGGGGATGTGACACAGCAGCCTCCTCCCACCAGCAGGGCTGGATCTAAACAAACCCAGCCTCCCACGGAACTCTGGTCCTGGGCTGTCCCAGCCAGGAATCAGAGGAATTTAGAGAGACAGAGACAGAAGGAACAAGTGGCTGAATGAGGCAGGCACTTGGAGAGTGGGGTCAAGTTTTGCAGGAATTCCTAACCCATCCTGGAAGAGGTGGCTGCCATCCAGTGTGGCCCAGGCGGCATCGGCCTGGGGCCTGGACTCTCCACATCAGTGCCTCCCTTCTGTGGCTCTTGACTGCTGTCTTCAAGGGCCCCCCAAATAAGGTCTCACCCTCTCTCTCCTGGTCAGCTCCACTCTTGAAATTGAAATAGAGGCTGGAACTCACTGCACCCTAAAACTCATGGGACCCAGGATAGGTAAGTCTGGATGACATAAGGAAGGGGGATGGGGAGGGAGTCTGGGGGCTACGTTCCCAGTGTGGAGGGTGAGGAGGCTGTAGAGCCAAAACGGGTATACTGGGGTGTGTGGGCGGCTCACAGTTCCCCGTGCAGAGCCAGACATAGGGCCAGATCTAGTGAAGCTGTGTTGAATGAATGAGTGAATAACCGAAGGGGCAGGAAGGGATACTGTTTGCTCAGCTGGAGGCAGGAAACCCAGCCTGTTCTCCCTGATGAGACAGAGACACTGCATGGACGATAGAACATCAGGCCACTGAGCCCCTCACCGAGCTGAGCCCTGTTCTCTCTCTGAAGTAGGCAGAGATACAGACAAAGCAGAGAAAAACACAGATAAAAGTGTAGGCAGAGACAGAGCATGTCCAGAGATATGCAGTCAGACAAAGGCTGGGACAGAAGGGCGACAGGACAGAAGAGAAGACAAAGACCAGCAGGTGTCTGCAGGAGCATGCGGGGAAAGGGAGGGAGGTCAACCCCAGAGAGCCAGCTGCGGAAGAGCCAGGGAGAAATGAAGAGAAGCAGGGATAGCGTGGGAGAGAGAACCAGAGACAGAGACGGGAGAGAGACAAGCAGACCTGCCGCAAAGAATCTGAAAGATCAGCACACAAGAGAGACAGATTCAGCAAGAGACCTGCAGAGCCAAGCCTGGAGTGTGACTGAAGCACCACATGGAGACGGTGGCGGTTCTGGGAAGGGAGCACCCAGTTGAGCATGTCTTGCGCAGGCGAGGGAGGTGGAGGAAACAAAGCGTCTTCACACGGGGTGGCCCTCCGGCCTGCTGCCCTGCAGTGATCACCTCTGGCCTCTTTCCAGCTGTCTGTCCTCCTCCAGCAGTGTCAGCCTCACCCCCACTCAGGCAAGACTGAACTTGCACCCCGTCTCGTGCACGCGGCAGTGAGGGCTCCATGGGCAGGCTGACGCAGCTGGGGGCTGTGGAATGGCAGGAAGTGTGGGGTGATGCTTCCTCTGGGGGGCTCACAGGAGAGATGACAATGAGATCAGATTTGGATGGGTTGGTTTGGAGATGGGCCCCTGACAAACCAAATTCCCCATCAGCCTTGGTGCATGGCAGGATGGGAGGGTTGGTGATCTTATAGGTATGGGAAGAAACTAGAGACTTTGGCTGTACCGTACTGGCCCCCTGCACCCTGCCCCACTGTTATTCTGACCCCCGCAGGGCTCAGTTCTGGGATGTTCTCTAGCTGCCCCCACCTCCCACACATACAGGAAGCTGGCCCCAGCATCTACCCACTGGGCCACCAGAAGCCTTGCTTCCTGAGCTCCACCTGAGCTGAAAGGCTTGTCTTTCTGCAGGCTCTCTTTCTGGTCAGAGGGCACTCAGGGATGTGGGAATTCGGGTGAGGCTGGGTGCAGAGCCTGGATCCTGGGAAAAGAGCAGGGACCAGCTTTCCTGAGAGCGGGGGACAGCTGTCCCAGCCAAGGGCTGACACCACACAGAGGGGTCAGGGTCAGATCTGGCTTTCAGCCCAGCCCCACCACTATGTGTCCTTAGGTAACCAGCAGAGCTTCCCCGTCTGTGGGGAGAGTTGGAGAAAATGATCTCCTGAGGCCATTCCCGTTTTGTGGTTTCAGAGAAGACACTTTCCTACTTCTGCCCCTTTGCTCACAGTTTTACCTCCACCAGGAAGGTATCTGCCCATTTTTCTTCCCCCATTCTGGTGAAATTTGCCATTTTCCTCCTCCAAATTTGCCAACTCCTCCAAATGCCAACTCCTCCAGGAAGCCTTCTAGATTGATTCTCTCAGCTGGAAGTAACCTCTCTCACACATGTTGTTTGACTTCTCTTTTTTGAAGTTCATCTTTTCTTGTTCCTAATATTGTTTGTGTTGCTTTTGAGCCTCCCTGTGTTCAAAGTGGGCAAATCTAGGGCAGACAGTATGGCAATGGAAAGAAACAGCAGTTCTGGATTAAAATTTGAACTCTGTATCACTGGCTTTATGAGAATGAAGTGGCAATCTCTCACCCTTTTTAATAGTTGAGGAAACAGATGCTCAGAGAGGGCAAGTGACTCATCCAAGGTCACCCACCAAAGGACCAGCAGAGTGAGGGCCAGAACCCAGGTCGTAATGACGCCAAAGCTCTTTCCTCTCTCTGCCCTTACCCTCAGGGCTCCCTCCTCCCTTCCACAGATCCCACACTAGTGAGACTCCACCCACTGGGGCATTTCTCCACTGGTTCCAGACAAAGCAAACTATTCTATGTGCTAGTGACTGGGGAGTGGGCAGTGTTGAGGATTGTTATTTCATCTTGGGTTAGGCCTTGCCAGATCTCAGGCAGCGGTGAACCAGACTGCAAGCTTGCCTAGACCCTACAGTTGGGTGCCAGGCTTCAATGCCCAGTCTGCTTTCTGAGACTCACTTTCTCTGTGCAGTAGATGGAGGGGGTCGGCCAAGGTGGTCGTTTGGTCTCTTCCTGTACTGAGAAGCTCAATCTTCTGTCTCTGAAAGGAAGCAGTGCAACAAGGGTCTCTCTATAAGGGAAGAGATCTTGCCATCAATGTTAGGGGAGACTGGCTTTTTCTAGGCGCCAGCCTGAGCTTCAGCTGCACCCTGGGAGTCAAGACATAAACTTGGTTCCAGCCACCCCTCAGATGCTCCAGCCTAAAGCCCTAAGCACTAATGCTTGAAACAATGGAGAACAATGCTGTCCTCACCAGACTGGGGGCTCCCTGGAGGTGGGGCCAGATTTGATCCCTTCTTGAGGCCCCAGATCTCAGCGCAGGCTGGGCAGAGGTGGGGCACTGGGAAGGTCTCAGTACCTAGGCTGTCCTCCCCTCACTCCATGCCTCCCCCCATGACATTCTTTCCTTCCCTCCAACCTGTTGTGAAATCCTACTCTTGTTGAGGACGGGAGACTCATAATATGGAGTGAAGTTCGGTAGATAGGGCTCCAAGGAGTAAATGTAAGCATGGAGAAATTAGCTGGGACTCACAATTGGGGGAGGGAGCTTGGCCAAAGCCAATGACTACCTATCTCTGAGTCTCAGGCTCCATGGTTTAGGCTGATGGAGACTAATCTGAATTCCTTATGGGTTCAGGCCTCTGCCTCCTCCCAAGGCCCTCCTAACGATTTGTAAGGTCATCTTAGGTTCAGATAGTATAATCAGGGCCAGAACTGGAGACAGAAAGTCCCAGCGCAGAATGCCTGACCCAGCTTGGAAACCACCAGAAAGTGCTTGGCCTCCTCCCCACGCTGCAGGGATCTCCCTCAAGAAGCAGCAGCTGGAGGCCTGTAGCAGCTGGATCTCAAGCACGCTATAGTCCTCCCAATAGACCACCCAAAGTCCTGCCAGCAGGAATTTCCCAAAGATGGCAGCCAAGCCCTTCTTGGCTTTGACTCTTTCCTCCTCCAGGAGCCCACCAGCCCGTGCTGGGAAGTGGAGCATTCAGGGGCCCACTCCACCCCTACCCCCACCTGGCCCCTCCTCCCACTTCCCCGTGCTCTGGCCCTCTCTTTTCCCTCACTCAGCTTAGCTCAATTCAACAATCGTGTTTTTAAGCTGAGCCAGGTCTTGAAAGATAAGAAAAGTGGTTTGCGGAGGAGGAAGGACACTCCAGGCTGAGCATACAGAACGTGCAAAGGCTGAGGGGTGAAAAAAAAAGGATGACTTTGGGGGATGGCGAGCATCTACAGAGCAGGAGAATAATGTTTGCTAGGGGTGGCTAGATGAGGCAGTAACAGTTCCCAGGGGCCTTGACCTCTTGAGGCTGAAGTGTCTATACTCACATGTTGTGGACAGGAAGGGAGGAGAGGGCTAACTATTGCTGAAGCCTTTCCCTTCAATCCCACAAATATGCCACAGGACAGGCCCTCTTCGCTTACTTCCAGAGAAGGAAACCGAGGCTTAAGTGGGCTACATAAGCTGCTCGAGGTCACACAGCTACCATGTAGCAAAGCAAATATTTGAACCCAAAGTCTTCTGACCCAGGGCGTTTAAGCAGGGACTTGACATAGTCCATTGGGACACAGGATGGGACAGGCTCTGCCCCAGGGCATTCACTGCTTAATGAAGGGGACATAAGTAGGGCTGGGGACTGACCACCCCTGCAGTCCAGAGGGAGGGCTTAGGGAACTGACCCAGGAAGGGGTTTTCTGGAAGGAAAAGTAGCTGGTATTGGCCGCAGGAGCTAGGCAAGAAGGACCGGAGAGCCGAGGGAATACAGAGCAAGGAGGTAAGAAGGGCTTGACATGGGGGGTGTTGGCCACACTGGCCTCCTTCTACCTCCAGCACCTCCAGAGACAGCTATCTGCCATTGTTAATGAGGGACAGATTGCCCAATTCTTGCTGCTGAGACTATTTCTCCTCCCAGGCTCAGGCTGTGGGGGCTGTGCGTGTGTTAGTGCTAAAGGCCGGTGGATTTTCCAAAAACATCTTGGCACCTTTGTGACACTGTCCCCTCCCCTGACCTTGGCACCTGAACACAGTTGCAGGGCAGGTTTCTCTTTCACTCTGTTCTCTTCAGATGGGGCACAGGGCAGAGGCGTCTCACTCTCACTGGGCAAGTTGCCCACTTGTGGCTTCTGTTACCTTTTCTCCACTCATGTCTCAAGACAACCAGAGATCTGGCTCCGGCCCATATCCTCTCGTGGGCTGTCCTGAAGCCCACAGCCTCCTAGGCATCTCTCCCTTGGTGTCCTGTGCCCAACCCAAACTCACCATGGCCAAGTCTGAACTCATCACCACTCTGTAATCCTGGCCTTCAATGCTGGCATGCCCAGATGCAGAGCTGCACCTCTTCCCTCTCCACCCCTGCCCCCAGGATTCCTCAGCTTCCTGCACCCCCTACAGCTGATTTTCCACCAAGTCCAGCCCTTCCTACCTCCACTGTAGTATCTCGGCTTGTTACTCTCCATTCCCACTGCCACTACCTGACCCAGGCCCCAGAGTCCCTTGCTGCTCTGGACCCCACCCCTGCCTTCTTCCTAATCCCTGCCCACCACCTGACTCCTCCACTCTCCCGCACAGGCATGGAGGTCTTCCCAGGAGGCCAAATCAGACCTCATCCCTGGGCTCAGAACAAAGCCCAGCCCTTCAGTCTGGCATTGCCTCTTCCAGCTTCACTCCCTCACCTTGGCCCCAGGGCTCCAGCTTTGTCAGACCATTTGTTCCCTGAGCATTCTTTGTGCTTTGATACTTCTGCCCTTTTCTCTGATGTTTCTTCCTTTAGGAAGCCTTCCAGAAACTTGCAGTCTAGGCTCCGGCTTCTGCTCTGTTTCTGTAGGCTTGAAACTCCTTGTGTCACATCAGTGAGCACATTTCACTGGGATTCTGTGTTAGATGTCTGCCTCTCACCCCCCATACATATACTGGGGCCCCCTAAGGGCAGGAACTGGGGCTACTGGCCTCTGGGTGCCCAGGACCTTCCCCAGGGAGCTGTCAGGGTGTGTAGAATAAATCTTCATCATGACTTCTAGAACCAGCAGAGATCAGTTCTTCCCACATGGGGTGACCCTGGACAAGTCATGGTCCTCTCTGTTCCTGTTTTTTCGCCCCTCAAAGGGTTAACAGAAGCTCTGACTTCCTGTCCCGTGGACTCCCCAGGCCCAGTGTTGCTGTGGAGTCACAGGAAGGTGAAGAGGGTCCATGAAACACACCAGGCAGGCACGCCCCCAAAAGAGACTCCAACAGGGCAAATTGCCACATGCAGGCCTAGCAGCTTGGACCAGCTGAGTATTGGCATAGGAGAGTGTGGTTCCAGTGTTGCCAGATCTGCTAATCTTTCAAGAAGCAGCAAAAATAACTGGAGTTTTATGTGAAGTTTCCTGTTTTTAAATGCTGACAACCAGCTTAAAAACTCTCAGAAAGCAAGCATTGTGTAAGCCCCCACAAATGTCTAGAAGTCAGATGCGCCCCCCAGGCAGGACTGCCATGCGCCACACCACTCCAGAGAGCACCGCTCAGTGTGCACAGCCCGCACAACTGCACATGGGCCTTTGGCCAGGGCCTCGCTGCTGTAACCTGTGCCCTGTACTCTATCTTTGCTACTTCCTTTGGTGGCCTTGGCAAAGAGTGTGGAGGAGACACCTTTCATTTTCTTGCACAGGGAAGTTATTAGAAAAAAAAAAAAAAAGACCTTGGAATGCAGCTGGTGGAATGGATTGAGGAGAAGACAAGAAATGGCAGAGAGAGGCATCCAGAGGGGTCTGTATTGCTTCAGGGATCAGCAGGAGGTGAGAGAGTGACGCCAGGGCTGAGCCTCCCACAGGAAGGAGTACAAGTTATTCTAGGGCCTGGTGGCCAGACCTGGAAACAGATTCCCTGTTGAGTTTGGGGCAGAGGCTGACGAAAATACCTCTTGTGGGACATCCTGATGTTGTTATCCTGTGTGAGCCTCACCCAGGCTTCAGAGTAAGGTTTAGTTTTCTTATCTTGCAGAGGCTCAGGGAAGTCTACTTGCTGGCCCCAGGCCATACTGGGTCAAGTGACCTTTGGTCTTTCTCTCTTTGCTGGAGACAAGTTGGGACTTTCTGGAGAGAAAGAGTCATTGCCTTGTTCCCCTTTGGTCTTCAGGATGTGGGAACTCTCACAGGCTCTCTTGGCATTTCTCAGCAGATCACTCCTGAAAGTTCAAATCTGAGCCTTGATTATGAGTCCCAAACTACCCCCATGCTCAGGTTCCCTGGGGTATGGAACTCAGATCCCCACATGTCCCCCTCACCTCATTTCCTTCTCCAGCCTTACCCTGACAGCCCTCTCTGAGGTCATCAGAAGAAGCTGTTGACTTACAGTGAATGGCTGACTAATCAGCTGGTAGAATGGAAGACTGTTCCCATAAAGTTACTTTTGACAATCTACAGGCTGGAAGCCATATTGGAATAAGAAATGGCTACATGGGGATCATTTTTCATGTGTTCTAAGGCCATCTTTGTACCCAGCCTTCTTATAGCTGCTCAGGAGTCAGATAGATCTGGGTTCCAATCCAGGCCTTCCCATTTACCAGCTTCGGGACTCTGGGTACATTGCTTCCCCTCTGTGCCTCAGTTTCCTCATCTATATCATGGAGTCACAGCACTGTCTCAAAGGGTTGCTAGGAGGATTGGTGAGTGAGCTCAGCCTAGCCCAGCATAGCACATAGTGTTGCTTTGTCTGTGGTTGCCCCATCAGACAAGCTCCTCTAAATCACTTCTTGTTGGGGATTAGGGTGAGCCAGAGAGCCGAGTCTCCCAGCCTCCCAAATTCCCAGGCTTCTGGGGTTGAATTTTCTCTGAATTTTCAAATTCCAGATGTGGCAATACTCCTTGCAGTCAGAATACAAGTATGGAGTCCTGTGGGGCGTTTATGGCTGGCCAGATATCTAACAGAAAGACTGGCTCTTACGGGGAATAACATTTACTTAACATCCGCCATGTATTCTGTCCATGCTGGCTCCCCACATATCACCGACACAACCTGTTGGTAAGACCACGTTTACTGTGAGGAGGGATAATATTCCTCAAAACTTTGGCAGTGATTCAGAGTGGGGAAGTGAGGTCAATATTTGTTGAGAATTGAAAGTTTGTTTTAAGGCAGGTCCTTTTGTGTGGGGAGGGAGGTGGAGAAGGGAGGCTTGACTGGGATTGGGTAGGAATCAGGATGCAACTGTTTGCTGGTGGAAAGATCAAGGTGAGGATTTTGTGCACAGAGGTTCAAAGAATCAGAGACACACACTCTGTTGATGGTTTCCCGTGAAGAGTCGAGCTGTCTTTCAGGAAGTTCCTGTAATGAACAATCAAGCCATTTGCTTGAGCTGGTCAGTCTGGGAAGAGTAAGAAGAAACGCTAATGAAGACAGTGGAATTGCAAGGTCAAGTTAACGTCCACCGTAAGATGTGGTTTTACACTTTCAGTGTCCAGGCTGAATGTGAGGTGGAAGGATCTGATTGTTGGTGGGTGCTTTCTGTACTGGGATGTAGGGATTATAGTCCCTGCATCACAGATGAGGAAGCAAAGGGGGCACCGGTCTAAGGCCACATAGCAGGATTGCAGCTGCTGGGGTTTGAAACCTGGACAATTGCTTCTAAAGCCAGTGAGTGTGCATGGAGGGAAGGGGTCCAGGTCCTCAGGTCTTGTAGCAAATTGGGGCTTGGATGAAAGGGAGAGACAATCTAGGGATGGCAGAAGGAGGTGTTAACTTGGAGGGGTCAGGTGCACATGGAAGGGAATGGGTTCAGTTCGACCTTGTGGCCTTGGAAGTGCTTGAAGGCTATCAGGAGAAGGGAGGGCAATCATCCTCAGTGGGGCCTACTGTGTCCCAGGCCTGGCCAGCCCCCCCTAGGTGCCTCACCTCAGATGAGGAAATGACTCAGAAAGATGAAAGGGCATGTCCAGGCTCACACAGCTGCCCTTGGCAGAGCTGGGGTTCAGGCCCAGGTCTGAGGACTTTGAAACCTACACTCAGCCCCACACCCACCTGAAATTTTCTTTTTGCTGCTGGGAGGTAGCTGGAGGAGGCAGGACTTTGAGCCTTTCCAGCAAAGAACAGGCAGAGAAAAGTAGCACCCCCTGTCAGACTCTTTCTGAAACCGTGGTCCCTATCACCATGGATCCAGCAGGTATGAAGGGAGGGGGGCAGCTAGACCCCAGGTTAGAGCTCAGAGGCTCTGCCTCCACCTTGCAGATGTTGAGAGTTTCCAAGTGAACTGAAGGTCTCGGGCTGACAGGTGTTCAGGATGACTGTCTGACTGGCTAGCTAGCTAGTTCAGCTTGTCTGAATAGACAAGTCCCCCGAGAGACAGCCAGACCAGTGACTTACAAGTTGACAGACATGACTAGCCATGTAACCAACTGACAGGCACACAGACCCCTTGCCTAGCAGCTCTGGGGACATGGGCTCCAGCCCTGGGAACTACCTGGCTTACTTGGAGCCCCCAAACCTGGTTGCCCACCTGGGAGGGAAACAGGCTTGAATTTTTTCCTTGGGCATGACTCCCTGCCTCTCCCCTCATTCCCACAGGCCACCCAGGCCCAGCCCAGGTCCATCCCTGCAGCTTCCCCCTCTCCTGTCAGTGGTGACCCCTGACAAAGTCGTTATAGGAAGGGAAGGCCCTCAGAGATGTCACATGAGGAGGACATACTTTCCTGGTCTTAGGATCTTCCCGTCGAGGGGAGTTTTATCCTTATTCACAGAGTCAGAATGTTTGCTGCCAACCCAGTCAGAGGCCTCAGCCCACAGGAAGAGCTTGGAGAGGCCTGGCTACCTGCCTGACCAGCCCCGTTCAATGTTCAGTGATCAACTGATCACCCAGGGAACTAACTGGTGGCTGCTTTCAGATCCCAGGATCCACAGGAAAGTGGAATGTTCTAAGCTGCTCCACTGATCTCTGTCCCCCTCGCTCATCCATATCCTGGACTTCTTTCAGAGCTGGAGCTCCTGGTCAGTGACTTCTGCCCTCCCAGACACAGCTCAGCCTCATCGTTTGGTTGGCCTGGCCCCTTGGTGGGAGGACACTGGCCCCTTTCAGGTGGCCTGGTTAGGTTTGGTGGGGCTGAGACAGAGAAGAGTGTCTTCCCCTCATCATCCTGTGCAAGGAACATGGAGTGATGTTAAGGTTAATGCCTGGGCTTGTGTTTCTGCCCCAACATTAACCAGCAGAGATAGTTGCCTCTGAACCTCTGTCCTCATCAGACACAGAGATAACTAGAGCACCAAAGGCACAGAGCTGTAGAGAGGCTTCGTGCACACATGAAGGCTGAGTTGCATGTAAAGCGTGTAGCCCAGCATTTATGGTGTAGTCGGTGATCATCTATGCTGGGGAATGAAACAAGGGCCTGACAACAGTCCTATCAACCTCCTCTGGGAGAGTTCACTTGGAGCCCCTTCACCTCCTTTTCTCCGAAGTGACTTCCACAGGCCAACCCTTTATCTCCTCCCTGTCAGGTTTCACTTTGGTTTCAATATCTCCTTGTTTCCTCTGAATACTTTTGCCCCAAAAAGGACTCCTCCCCACCCACACACATTTCCATTTCCTCAAATTCCTCAAGCTACCTGAATAGACATTTCTCCAAAGAAGATATACAAATGGCCAGGAGGTACATGAAAAGACGCTCAACATTGTTAGTCATTAGGGAAATGCTAATCAAAACCACACAAGATATCACTTCATGCCCACTAGGATGGCTATCATCAAAGAGACACGATAATCACCATTAGCAAGGATGTGGAGAAATCAGAACCATCATATGCTGTGGGCGGGAGTGTAAAACAGCACAGCCACTTGGGAAAACAGTTTGGTAGTTTCTTTAAAAGTTGAATGGAGTTGCCACATGACCGAGGAATCCCGCTCCTGGCTACATACCCAGGGGAACTGAGGACATATGTCGACACAAAAACGTGTACGATATATGAATGTTCACAGCACCTGAAACAATCCAGATGTCCTTCCACAGATGAATGGATAAACAAAATGTGACTTATGTCCACACAAGGGACTGTTATCCAGCCATAAAAAGAAAGGAGGATATGTGCTACATTATGGAGGCACTTTAAACACCATGCTACGTGAAAGCAGTGAGGCACAAAAAAAATGACATATTGTACTATGTATATATGATTTTATATGAAATATCCAGACTAGGCAAACCTGGAGCCAGAAAATGGATTAGTGTGGACCGGGAGCTGGGGGGAGGGAGGACTGCTAATGGGCATAGGGTTCCTTATTGGGATGATGAAAATGTTCTGGAATTAGTGGTGATGAATATACCAAAAAGCACTGAATTGTGTACTTTAAAAGGGTGGGGTTTATGGTAAGTGAATTACATCCCAGTTGAAAATAAATTCCTCAGTCCCGCGGGTACCTTGTGTGAGGAGTACAAACCATTGTCTGTGGTGGTTCCAGGCCTCCGTAGCCCTCCCTGAGTCTGTCTTGTATGCCTGGAGATGGAGGGTCCCTACCCCCCTACCTTGGTCAGTCAGAGGTGTCCTGAGTCCATTTCCAAGCCCCAGAAGGAACTTGTTGAATGAGGGGAAACTCCTGCCAGGTTGAAAAACATGAAACAATGGAGGAGGCTTCCGCGGGAAGTGGGGCCCTAGGAAGGGGTGAAGGCCAAGGAGATGGGAGTTTCCATGCAGGTGGAGGGGTGGAGTCTCCCAAGGCTGGACTTCGAGCTCCTCACCGAGGTTAAACACCAGGTGGGGCGCCTGGGTGGCTCAGTCAGTTAAGCGTCCGATTTCGGCTCAGGGCATGATCTCATCGTTTGTGGGTTCAAGCCCCTCGTTGGACTCTGTGCTGACAGCTAAGAGGCTGGAGCCTGCTTCAGATTCTGTGTGTGTCTCTCTCTCTCTACCCCTCCCCTGCTTGTGCTCTGTCTCTCTCTCTCAAAAAATAAACATTAAAAAAATTAAAAACACCAATAACAGAAAAAGAACATTAGGAGACCCCAGGAGATGCTCGCGTGGAAGTTCAGCTTTCCTTTCACTCCAGTGAGTAAGATGCTGACATGGTTACGTGGTTTCCATGGAGAAATCCAGACATGCCTGATGGAGCCAGGGGTCCAGGTTCTAACCGTAGCTCTGCTTCCTGAGTCATCACGATTCTTGGAGAGTTCAGTTTGTCCAGGGTGAGGGGGGTGGTTAAATGGGATGACCTCTGAGGGCCCTTTCCACCCCAACCAGCAACATGGTTTGATGCATGAGTTAGAGACTGAGCTAGTTAGCTCTATGATTACATATTGGGGTGGTGCCCTGTGGGGGTGTCGGTAACTATTCTGAACTACCCCCAGAAAAAGCCTTTGTGCCCTGACCATGGACTAAGCCTTGACCCTGCACCTGACCCCAAACCTGTGATCCCACACTGAGCCGGAGAGACCCACAGTAAGATTCAGCCTCTATGAGCACCGATGTCTCTCAGTAGCCCAATGGGATCTAAGGCTGCATATTCTTACTGCTGAAGTTCCTGCTTTAAACTGACATAGTGTGGCCAGCGGTGTCTCCCTAGAAGGAAGGTTTATGCTGGGGATGGAATGAAGGCATGAGATAGGTGGTTCCCATTAGGACGTGGCCAGCATGGGCATGTGGGGCACATACCCTCTTAGGAAGGGCCCTCCCATCACTGGGACTCAGGGAGGCTGAAGGTGCTCAGACTCTCCGAATCTCACCAACGTCTGGAATACCTTGGGTGACCTGAGTCAGGGACATCCTCTGGGATACCATCTCCACCCTCACCTCCTGGATGTCTGTCCTACAGGGCCAATGGGTGAGGAGCCCCAGATGCCAGACAAGGACACCAAGGCCATGATGAGCACAGAAGACACACCTGGAGGCAAGGCCAGCCCAAACCCTCAGGACTTGCGACGAAGCGTGTTCTACAACATCAAGGTATCTCTCAGGGCCTGTCAGGAGCAGAGGCATCCAGACCTGGCAGAGAAGCCTGTGTAACTCCAAGCAAGCTGCTGCCTTTCTCAGTTTCCTCATCTGTAGGATGGCTGGCTGTGAGAATCAAAGGGACAATCTACTGAAGTATTTAGCTTGGTTTTGGGCACATGTTCCCTCCTTCCAGAGAAGAAAAACGGGCTGCTCTGTGGGCAGTGGGGGAGCAGTCTCCTTGCCTCCCCATTTCCCTGCAAGGAAAGAGGAGGTCCCCAGGGATCCTAAATCTGTATGAATGTCGGGAAGCTCTGGCTCCACCAAGGGCAGCCCTAAACATGCAAGTACCCCTGGGTGCCAGGGCCTGTGCCAAGTGCGGCCTTGTTTAGTCCTCACAGAAACCCTGAGGGGCAGCGATATTTCCTTGCCGTGGGCAAGAGGAAACCAAGACTCAGGGACAGAGTGAATGTTTTTAAGCTCTGGCATAAAAACCTTTCTTTGAAGCAAGCTTTTCTTCTCCTGGGAATTCTGCCAGTTCACCAGGAGGGAGGCCAGACGTTTGGGGTGGGGTTGGGTGGGGTGAGCAGTTTGGGGATTTGGTGTGTGCAAGTGGTTTCCCAGAGGGGAGGATTGAGGGAGGGGGGGCGGTAGGGAAGAATCTGGGAGAGCTTCCTGGAGAAAGGGACAGGGTGGTGGAACAGGGAGGAAGGTCCAGTCCAGCCAAGGCAGGCTCTGAGGGTCAGAGTGGCTCCCATCATTTTTAGCCCCATAAAGACTCTACTTTAAGTCACGTGGGTCTGAGGTGGCACACAGGACAGCTTGTGTAGTTTTTAGGACTGTGTGAGAAGCCATGGGCTACTCCAATAACTCTCTCTCTTTCTCTCCCCACTCGTGTTCTTGGCTCTCCCTCCCTTACGCTCTCTCTCCTGTGTGTCTATCTTCTCTGACTCTATTTCCCCATCTTTACTCCTTGCTCCTCTCTTCCCCCAACTCTGTCTCTGTCTCTGTCTCTGGCTGCACTCGCATCATCTCTCTGCTCCCCGGCCTTGGCCCCGCCGGCAGTTCTTCGTCCTGTGCCACAGCCTGCTGCAGCTGGCGCAGCTCATGATCTCCGGCTACCTCAAGAGCTCCATCTCCACGGTGGAGAAGCGCTTCGGCCTCTCCAGTCAGACCTCAGGGCTGCTGGCTGCCTTCAACGAGGTACTGGCTCTGGAGCGGCCACAGGGGCGAACCTCCTCATCCTCCTCTCTCACTGCCCTGACATAAGCCTTTCCCCTCCCAGTGCCCACAGCCGACCCCATAACAGCTTCCGCCCCTAAGATTTTCTCCTTAGCCAGCTCCTTCCTCATGTCCCAGTAGAGAAACTGACCTCTGGCCTCCCTATAATGTCAGCGCACTGGGAATCCCGCCCTTGGGGGCACTCTAAGGGGGTGGGGGGGTATTTTTGTCAGAATTCCTGTGTCCACCCACTCTCCCTTTGGTTCCTTTACCTTTCCAGGGACCTGGCTGTTGCCTATCCCCAGAAGGAATCAGAGGAAGTCACTTCAATAGTAGCAGGAGAGATTAAAATTAGATCAAAGGCAGAACTGTGGGACCGGGGCAGGGGGAAGGGAGCAATACCATGACGTGAGTGTCTCCTCAGAGTTGCCAGAGATCCATGTCCGGGGCCAACAGCCGATAGGCTAGGAGTGGACAAACTGCTTTGGGGGCATTTAGAGATCAGGGTCCAGCTGTGCCCCAGCCCTCCCTCCACCAGATGTTTTCTGCCTCAGAGAAGAATCACTGTCCAGAATACCCTTTCTCCCCATCCCCCACAGCAGGTTTCTGTGCTGTTGTCTCCCCCTGGGGTGATGTGTCACACTCAACCCAAGGCCTGCCGACGACATAGCACCCCCAGATATTTCTCAGACCAGATGTCAGAGGTGGGAAGGAAATATCATTACCTAGCTCTGGGACCTTAGGGAAGCCACTCCCCCACTCTGAGCCTCTGTGTCCTGTCTACAAAATGGAGGGTAGCTATCCTTCTCAGACTTGGTCCTCCTACCAACTCTCTTGCAGATACTGCCCCACCCCACCCAGCAGCAAGGAGCCTGGGGCTTGGGCGAGTATCACAGCCAAGAAGCTGTGTGTGAGCAGCACACCCTAGCTTCTGGCCACAAAGCCTGCCCCTCATCGGTGCAAGCTCTCAAGTCCCCTCCAGTGCCCACATCCTAAGTATTTTATTTTAAGGCTTGAAATTCTAAGAAATTCTTAGTCCTCTGGCTGTAGATTTCATTTGTTTGCCTCAATTGTGATATCCCGGAAACTTAACAACCCTTTCCTTAACTTTCCACCCTCCTCCATGTTCTAACATGGGGTCCAAGCCATTTTCCAGAATGAAATTGAACTGCTAGCCTTGTCCACTCTGCCGTCATTTCTCTCCCCTAATGGGACAGTGGAGGCTCTCCTCAGGGTCCCAGAATCTGCATAAGAGGGGCCCAGACGATTCTCATTCAGCGGGCTAGTCCTTTATTCAGATGGGAACACCAGACTGATGACAGAAGTGAGGGTGGTGCTGGCCTCCTGCGGCTCTGCTCCATTCACATGGGTCCCCTCATCCCTCGGCAGGTGGGGAACACAGCCCTGATTGTGTTTGTGAGCTACTTTGGCAGCCGGGTCCACCGGCCCCGACTGATCGGCTATGGGGCTGTCCTTGTGGCTCTGGCAGGCCTGCTCATGAGTCTCCCACACTTCATCTCGGAGCCATACCATTACGACCGTGCCAGTCCCGGTAAGAGCAGGAAGGGCTGGGCTGGAGACCCACCTGAGGAGCTGCGTGGCCGAGCACCAGGGCCCATCCCCAGGCCCGGTGGTCAGGATTGGCACTTGCTGGTCCTCCCCACTCCCTCAGTCTTTGCCTGGGCGGGTCTTTTTGGCAGTCCTGGGGAGTGGGGGTGTCCTGGGCTGGAGGGATGAAACCCTCTGGGCCTCTCTCAGTGAGGGCCTGCTCACATGCCACTGTGGTTTTGAGATGGGGTGAATCACAACACAAGCTCTGTCAGGGCCTGGCACATAGCAAGTCCTCAGGAAATGTTTGTGGAATAATAATAATTTTATAATAATATGTGGAATATTAATATTAATGTGGAATAATAATAATAATAACGGTACCATATACTACACCAAATGCCACTTTTTGAATGAGTGAATGGACCAATTAAAAATGAAAGAAATTTTAGATAAGAGTAGTGAAGCCCTTATTTAGCCCAGTGAAATTTTGTTGAGGGCCTACTAGACAGATAGATGCGTGTCCCTTGGAGAGCAACCTAAGCAGTCTGAGCTTCATTCCTTCCATCTCCCGTCCACCTATCTACCCATCCATCCATTCATGCATCGATCTCCCCATCGATCCATCCACCCATCGTCTACCCATCCATCTATCCACCCTCCCGTTTATCCATCTATCCATCATCCATCATCCATCCATCCATCCATCCACCCATCCATCCACTCAGCAGTCCACCCAACAAACCCTTAGTGCTGCAGACTTTGTGTCAGGCCCTCTCAGGGGACTCAGTATGGCCTCCAAGGACCTTGCAGTCTGGGATGGGGACAAAGGCAAACAAAATCCCTGCAGTGTATCACTTGTGTAAGGAGGGAAGCACAGGGACCGGAGGAGCCCATGCTCTAGCCTACCATCTGGAAGGCTTCCCAGGGAAGACAAATCTCAAGGAGCACCCTCCTGCTTTCCCTCTCTTGCCTTCTCATCAGCTCCCACCCTGGGGCTCCCACTCTGTAGCACCAGCCCCAGGAAAAAGTCCAGCTCCTTGGGACTCAGCCGGAGGGAACCGCTAGAGCCCTGAGTGGGCTATGGTGTGGGGGAAGGCAGGCATTTCCAGTGGAAGGAGATGCAAGGGCAGTGACGGGGGAAGTAGGGAAGTAGAGAGTGTGCGTGAAGAGCTCAGAGCCGTTATCTAGGCCTGAGTGGAGAGCTGTCAAGAGGCTTCATTGGAAGGCTAAAAAAAAAAATACATTTCTGTGTCCAGAATTTCCACTTTAACAGAGCTTTTTCTGTGCAGGGTTATACATGTTCTTCATCCTCCCTGCCATACAACGCCCCTCTGCCACAGGCACCCTCTAAAACCCTGAGTAAAGCCCTCCCCCTGCCTGAGCCTCAGTCTTCAAAGGGAGACTAGGCTCAGTGACCTCCAAGCCCCCATCCTGCTCTGGTATTCCAGGCTTTTCATTCACTCATTCTTCACCCAAAATTAATTAATTTATTTATCATTAATACTTACGTGCCAGGCCCCCTGCTAGGCACTAGGGTCACAAGGGTGGCTGAAGAAGATAGGGCTCTATGATAATCATCACAACTAATGTCTAGTAGATGCTGTGCGTGGGCTCCACTCACCACTCTTAACATTGACAGCCTTATAGCAGTGTTCTCAGTAGCCTGTTTTACAGGTAAGGAAACCGATGTTCAGAGGCAGGGATTTCCTCAAGGCCCACAGCTAGTGGAGACACGACATGTCCAGGTAGCTTGGCCCTAGAGCCCCTGCTCTGAACCACTGAACTATTCTGCTTCTAAATTTCTGTAGAACTTCCATTCTAGAAGATTCTTTTGAGAGATGAGGAAACCGAGGCCTAGACAGGCTGAGGGCCTCTTGTTAAAGCTCCCAGTCTTTAATCCAGGCAACCTTGGTTGAAGGTCCTCAACCCTGGTTCACATGGTTTTTTCTTAGAGTCCTGCTTCCAGAAAGATCTGGGCCAGCCACAGAGAGAAGGCCACTTCTACACCCACATTTGGGATAATAATAGCATTAGGGTCTCTTTAAGTGTGCTCACCAATATTTGGAAACAACTGTCTGGTACTAAATTAAGAAATCCCCCTTTACTGAACTCTGCATCTGTGTCCTGAGCGAACACTGAGCCCACCCAAAATGAAGGCCAAGAATACCAGAGCCCTCCACAGTCCAGCCGCAGTGTCCCTGCCTAGCCCCGCCTCAGCCTTGGCCTTGCCCCGCACCCTCTGTGAGCCAGCCATGCTGACCTTCTGGAGCCCTGGGGTTTGCATGTGCTGTGACCTCTCCCTGGAACATCCCTCCCACCTTCTTTTTCTGGAAAATCTTGTTTGTTCTTCTTGGCCCTGTTCGAACTGTCCCTCCTTTGACAGCCCTGCCCTGCCCAAGAGCCACGGTTGCCATGGTACTTCTATATACCTCTGCTCAAAAAGGAGGCATTGGGTGGTTTTAGAACATAGACTTTAAGTTTAGCTGCCCAAGTTCCCATCTCAGCTCTGCCTTTGCCAGTTGCTGTCTGAGCATCAGTTTCCTCGTCTGTACAACAGGAGTAATGAGAGCAACCATCCTCTAGGTTTCTTGGAGGGAGGGAATCAAATGGTTTATACGCACAGCACTTAAAATGGTACCTTGCGTCTGGTGCATGCTCTATAAGAATCAGCTATCACCATAACATTTTTTATCATCTCCTAGTGGACAAGCCACAGGATTTCGAGGCTTCTCTGTGCCAGACCAAAACCTTGGTCCCAGCCCCAACCCCCTCCAACAGCAGCTGTTCAAGTTACATGGAGAGCCAACATTTGGCTGTAGTGGGGATAATGTTCACAGCACAGACCCTGCTCGGCGTGGGCAGTGTGCCCATTCAGCCCTTCGGCATCTCCTACATCGACGACTTTGCCCACAACAGCAATTCGCCCCTCTACCTTGGTGAGAACCGGGCGCTGAGGGAGGGCCAGGTTCAGAGGAAGTGGGATGAGAGAGGTAGGGGCTGGGCACGAGTCCCTGACCTCTGCCCCATGTGGCCAGTAAAAGTCCAGAGAAGACCCAGAGTTTCCTGGGCCTGACCAGATGCTCTTGTCTATTAGGGACTGGGCAGGCACTGATCTGAGGGAAGCCAGGGCCAGAGGGGACTAACCCAACCTTCATTTTGCAGGGATCCTGTTTGCAGTAACCATGATGGGACCAGGCATGGCCTATGGTCTGGGCGGCCTCATGCTACGCCTTTATGTAGACATCGACCGGATGCCAGAAGGTGAGCCTCAAGAGTGCACAGTTGTCCCTGGGGACACATAGATGCTAGCTAGCTGACTGATTGCTGATCTCATAGGAGCCAGGGGGCTCAGGTTCAAATCCCAGCAATCTCATTGACCTTGGATATGCCTCTTAACCTCTCTGAGCCTCGGCTTCCTCATCTCTGAGATACTCTCCAACCTGTCCACTTCCCAGAAGTGCAATCAGAATCTAACGAAAGCTAAAGATAAGCTGGAAAGTGCCATCAGACAGGGGAATGGAGAAGCACACAGGAGAGGAGTTCTAGAGCAGGACTCAGTTACCTTGGCCCTACCTCAGATGGAAACTTATCGGGTGACCTCTAAGGACCTCCTGGTTCTGACCACCTCAGGGTCTGGGAACCTGTGCTGAGGGCACCATTTAGGGAACCTCAGTCACTACTCCAGGTAGTAGCTGGGGTGGGCCAAGGAATAGGGTGGAAGCTTGGTCTGAAGGCACCAGAAGCAGGCAGTGGTGGGGGTCCCTAAGCTCTAGCACCCTACAGGGAGTAGGAGAGGAGTCTTAGAATAGGTAATTGCAACATCTCAGCTGCCTGGTTGTCACATCTAAGCAGCTCTAAACCCTTGCCTATGCCTTCTACTTCCTGCTGCTTGGAAGGCCCATCCCTCACCTGGAGATTTTCAGCAAGCTCAGGGTGACACATGTATGAATGGTTAGACACACAGATTCTGCTTCTTGTTCCCTGGTTTATGTACAAGGGTGCCTCCAGGACAGGTCTGGGCAGCTCTGAACAGGTCTCCCTAAGGACAACCCTGCCCCACCTTCCTCCCTTCTAGAAAGCTGGGCCCAGGAGCCACGTGTGAGCTCTGGTGATCTTCCTAGGTTTCCCAGATGTGTCCCAGCTCCAGGGTGGGGCAGGGGGTGGGTGGAGGGTATTGGCTCTGGCTCTGTTGACATTATCCTGGCAGATGTGGTGTTCCCATGGACTGAATTTCCTATGCTTTCTCTATGGGGGATTTTACGAGGTGGGTGGGGTGTGTCTGCTGCAGGGACAGATGGGTGTGTGAGAAGCAAAGGAGTCAGGGAGATACGTGAGCTGGTCCTTGCCAGGCTGACGTAGAAGCAGGAGAGCTAATAGGCAGAGGAGAGATTTAGTGCAAAAGCCACCTTCATCCCCAGCTTTACAGATGCATTTGCTGAGTGCTAGTTGTATACTCTGGCCCCTGGCCAGGTGAGCTCAGGACCAGCCCTGCTCATGGGGTTGGTGTTGTTAGGCATCTGTGTCTTTATAAAGTGTTTGTGAATGCTATAGCAATTGAAGAAGGAGGTATCTGACTCAGCCACGAGGTCAGGGCTTGGATGGGGGATGTGGGCATTCCAGTGAGGAGGCCCATCTGGAATAATCTAGTCCTAGTTACACCTGGGAACTTGTTAAAGGTAAGACTCCCTGGTCATCTCCCCACCCCACCCTGTGGTAGTTTTAAGTTGGTCTTGGGTAGTTTTGACAAGCACTCTGGTGATTTTAATGTTGCAGGTCTGAGAAGTACGAGAGTAGCCTTCAATTTAAACATCATCATCATCATCATCATCACAATAATAACAGTAAGATGAGGAAGAGCAAAGTCCTATACAGCACATACTCTGTGCTGGCATTATTCTAAATGCTTTGCATGTGTCAGTTTCTATGATTCATCACCTGTGATATAGGTACTACCGCTGTTTGTATTTTATGGAGGAAGAAACTGAGGCACAAAGATGTTAAGTAATTTTCCCAAGGCTGTTATGTTAGTAATGGGAATTTGGACTCAACAGTCTATTTCCAAAGTCCATAACATTGACCACTACACACAATGCCTGAGTAGTTGAAAAAGCTGAGGTCCACGAAGGGTCAAGGTCAGATGGGACAATAACAGGCAAAGCCACAACTGAAGCCCAAGTCTCCTGACTCTTGGTCCACATCACTCATGTCTCAGAAGCCAGTCCCATGGTGGTGGGATCCTGATCTTAACCTTACTATGGTCTTCTCTTCCAGGTGGTATCAGCCTGAACTCAAAAGACCCCCGATGGGTGGGTGCCTGGTGGCTGGGCTTCCTCATCTCCGCTGGTGCAGTGGCCCTGGCTGCTGTCCCCTACTTCTTCTTCCCCAGGGAGATGCCCAAGGAGAAGCACGAGCTTCGCTTTCGGCGAAAGGTCTTGGCAGTCTCAGACTCACTTGTCAGCAAAGTAAGCCCCCTTCACATCCCCACCTGAGTCCAGGCTCTAGCCCACACCCACTTGTTCTCCTTTGTAACCTTAAACTTCATCCCTTTCTGGCTCTACACTTTACAACTTGCAAATCCATTCCTGTCCAGGCTCCACAGCATCCCCCTATAGCCCCACGGAGTGAGTATGTCCCGCCCCTTCCACAGATGAAGAGGTCAGGGGCCAGAGGAGGAAGTGACCTTCTCAAGGTCACAAAGCCAGTGAGGGCATCATTGGGATGAGAACCCCAGCCTCTCTGAGCCCACGCCCTCTCTCTAAACATCACACTTTCTACCTCTCTGCTCGTTGCTTCATGGTTTTTGTGAGTTCTAGCCGTGCCATGCCAGAGCAATATTGAGAGCTAGGGGGAGGGAGAAAATGGGTGGGAGGGTCTGAGAAGACTTCTCTGAAGGGATGGGAATTGAGTTGAACTTTGGAGGATGCTGGGAGCCTAGACAAGGTCATTCTAGGTGTGGACCCAGCATGAGCAAAGGGTTCGGCTATAGAAATGAATCTGGCCATTTCAGGAGCAGGGAGGGGACAAACACGCATTGAGTGCCCCCTCTAGGCCAGACGTCAGGCTGACACTGGAGCTCAGCACAGGGCCCCTACCCTTAAAACAGGCTAGGCCTAGTGGAGACAAAGGTTCATAGATAAGCAACAAGCCATGAGGTGCTGGAGAAAGTCTTGCTAAAACCCCAGCTCAGCTACGGGGCTGATGGTCTTTCCTCAGAGGAGACCCATTGGGCAGGTCAGATGACTGGTCAGGGGGCTTCCCAGTTTTCCACAGACTCACCAACACATGAAGACTTAAAAACAATACATTGGCTCCAAAGTACAAAAGAAAATGACAAAATAGAAACGTTTCATAAAAGTTCAATACACCATTAATGTCAACTTGATCAAGTTTTCTTTAATACTCATATACATCGCTTCTTGGCCTTTTGGCTAAGATCAAGTATAGTAATACTCACATACATTTCACGACATTCTGAAAAATCTGTACATTCAATTTTCTTGTTTCCCGAGTCCTCATACACACAACATTTCTGTGACCAAACGTGTGGGGTTCTTCATGCCCACCAATTCTTGGTGATACCCTCAGGGTGTCCCACTCAACCTTGACCCTGCCTACATGGAGGTAGCATCTGATCCCACAGGCTAGGGCTCAGCCCCACAGTTGAAGTCCCACTTCATTTGCAGAGAATAGACCTGCCCCCTGGCTACCCGCAACTTCTGTCCTACTTGGCTGCAAATGACAAGTTCCCAGAGCCCCCTTCTTATTTCTAGAACAGCTCACAGAACTCAGGAAGGGACTTACTTACATTTACCAGCTAATTATGTAACAAGGGATACGAGACACCATAAAAGGCATTGCTGAACAGCCAGATGAGATTACGTAGAGTGGACTGGGAGGGTCCCCAAAGCAGGAGCTTCTGTCCCCCATGGAGTTGGGGTGTGTCACACTCCTGGCACATGGATGTTTTCACCAACCTTAAACCTCATACTATTTTTTTAAATGTCTATTTACTTTTGAGAGACAGAGTGTGAGGGGGAAAAGGGGAGAGAGAGAGAAGGAGACACAGAATCCAAAGCAGGCTCCAGGCTCTGAGCTGTCAGCACAAAGCCCAACACGGGGCTCCAACCCACGAACCACGATTTCATGACCTGAGCCAAAGTCGGCTGCTTAACCAACTGAGCCACCCAGGTGTCCCACAACCCCATACTATTAGGACATGATCGATCCTTGACTCCATTACCAGCCCCTCTCCCTTCTCTGGAGAATTGGGGGTAGGAGTGGAGGACTGAAAGTTCTAAGCTTGTAATCATGGTTTGGTCTTTCTGGTGACCACTTCCCATCCAGGAGCCCACTGAGAGTCATCCCATTAGAACAAAAGATGTTCCTCTCATCCAGGAAATCCCAAGGGATTTAGGAGCTTGGTGTCAGATGCTCCTAGCACTTAGGAAACTATAAAGATCTTAGGAGCTCTGTGTCAGGAACTGGGGTCAAAAGCTAAATATTCGAAGATTCTCCTAAGCACTCTTATTCACAAGAATTTTAGGAGCTCTGTGTCAAGAATATATATATGTATATATGTGTGTATGTATATACACACACACACACACACACACATATACATACATATGTATGTATATATATTTGCATATTTATTTATGTTTATATATTTCTTATTTAGTAATTGGGGAGAAATCACAATCATAAATTATTTGTCACTAAGTAGTTCTAATTTCAAAGGGACAATTTGTAAAAAAAGACTGTTGAATATTTTGCAGCAAGAATAATTCTATTTAATGAGGCAGATTGGTTCATTTGAATATGCTTGCTGTGATGTGAGCAAGAAAGTTTGGGCCTTGGAGAGAGAGCTGGAAATGTCTTTGCCTAGAAAAGCTAGAATTTGAGCCCGAGTCTGTCCAACCCCAAACATGGCTGTTCTATGAACCTCACTACCCATCTCCCTCCGCCCCCCACCTGGACCCCCGTCCCCAGCGGAGCAGAGGGCATACACCTGGGGGACCAACGAAAATTGATGTTAGAACAGACAGTAGGGGTCAGAACAGGAAAGGCCTTGCCTGCCCGCTTCAAGAGCAGCAGGTAGCCTTGAAAGGAGTCCCATGGTTCTATGACCAGGTTCAAAACTGAGAAAGAGACAGAGGAAGTTTGTGGGTGTGGGGAGACTGGTGCAGCAGCCGTGGCTGTGGTCCAGGTGGGAGCTGGTGCATTGGCAGTGAGGCAGGCAAAGAGTGGAGTCCAGGAGCTTCCCAGGAGGGGGACTGCTTGGGCCCAGAGGCTGCTTTGTATGGGGCATCCCAGGACGGTGCAGGGCTGGGCTGGTGCTGGGCTTGGAGGCAGGGGGAGGCAGGCCCTGCTGAGGGACCAGTTTCATGGGAAGAAGACAGCGTGAAACCACAGATGGCCCTTACTGGTTCTGCCTAGCTCAGGCCAGAATTTGAATGAGGTACAAATTCCTAGAACTTGGAGATGAGTTCTTAGAAGTAGGGATAGTCATAGAGAAAGGGAAGAGCCTGGGTTTCTGGTTGTGAGCTGTCTCCAAGTTGGGCCTGAAATCTGAGTGGAGAACTACCACTTGAGCCACGGGGTGAAATCAGTGGAAGAAGCAAGGGCGGGGCATGTCCGGGCTCGGTGGTCATCTGTCAGTTGTGTGACATTGAGCCAGTCACTTCCCCATTCGGTTCCGTCACGTAAGATTCTGAGGTTGCATTCCTGGAGCGATATTCTCTGTGCCTCGAAGTCTAAGAAGGCACAGTTTTTGGAGTTGAAGCTGCTGTGATGCAGAGATTTGGGTTTTAAGAGCTGCATCGCTGTGATGCTTTGAAACGCTGGCTCCCCGGCTGTGAACCTGTCTGGCTGTCTGGATTCATTCTGTCAGCACATTGGGGCTGGGGAGTGAGGAAGGAAGGGGGTGAGAGGTTCTTAAAAAAGAACCGAAGGCTGAGAACATGATGATCTGCTTCCAGCAGCTCTCAGGCGATAAATATTGATGTGGGAAGGATTGTTCCCCCACCTCCTTGAGGCTGGCTTGGCCAGCTCTGCTCGCAGGTACTCAGGCTCGCCCAGCCCACTCAGGCCACTGAACGGGATGTAGATGGACCAAGAGGAAGGGCCCCGTTAGGCAGAACTGGCAGCCAGGAAGTCCAGGCCCAAAGACATGGGAAGTGTAGCTTCTGTAGAGAGCGGGAACAGGCAGCAGAGAAAATGAAGGGGAGGCTATTTCTCACATCCCTTCAAGCAACTTCTCCCAGGCTCATGGGACCCCTAAAGACCCTCCTACAAGTAAATGCAGTCTTTAATGGTGGTGTGATGGTATGTAACATAAGGGTTGTGTGACCCGGTGAAGGTCTCTGACCGCAGTCTCCTTATCTGTAAAATGGGCAGAAGGTCAGGCAAGGGTCTCCCAGGTTCAAGGATGTCTCCTCTAAATGGCTCCTTGTCTCTGGAGCAGTACATGAGCCCTTTCACTGTGGGAAAAAAGGGTGCCATCCATAGCCTCTGCCCCAAGAAGCTCTCAGGAAATGAAGGAAGGCCAGCCTCAGACAGACAGAGGGATGACCGACTGACAGCTCAGGTTTCCCTTAGAGTTTTCCTCCTGCAGGGAGGGGAGCATGAACAGTCTTCACAGAGAAGACTGTAAGACGGTAGATGGAGCAGGAGCGCACAGGTCGTGAAGGGGCAAGAGTCTGCTTTCCTGCCTTTGACTCTGCCCGCAGGTCTGTGGCCACCAGACATCCTTCTAGAAGTGAACCAGGGCAGGTCTTCCCTCTCTGTAAGCCTCAGGGACCCTGTTTGTAATCAGACAGTCTCTAAGGTTCTGTCAAGCCCCAGGACTCCTGGCAGATGGCTCTCTAGAGCCTGTGGAGTAGAGATGACCTCTCAGGAGTTCCCCAGCAGGCCATCTGGTCCCATCTGTCCTTTTAGTCATAGGACCCCATTCAGTCAGAAACCCTCCTTACCTCTGAGGGCCTCCCCTTGGGTCTGGGCCAGGGGCTGACAAAGGCCTCGTCCATCGAGATCCCCTGTGCCTGCCCAGTCTCTGAGCACCACTGACTTGTGTCACCTTCTCTCGGTTCCTATTTCCCAGGAGTCTCCATGTTGGTTACTCTAGGTTGTCACTCAGAGTCTGGGATTCTGATATTATACAATTTTAAAGTTCTGTGTTTCTAGTAAAGATAAGCAAGTGCTTGTGTTCTATTATTCTAAGATTCTATGCCTCATATGGTCTGTGCCTCTAAAAATTCATGTTTCTACATGGCTACAATTTGGGCCTATCAGTCTAGGAGTCTGTGAAATCTATTTTCTCCCAATCATTAACCTGATGTGCTTCCCTGGGAGAATGGTCAAGGGTGGGGACAGGAGTGGGCAGTGGCAATGGCCCTTAAAGCGCAGGTCTTATGGTCAGCTAGGAGCCTTCTATTCCCCTTAGACTTTGTGCTCCTTCTGTAGTCCCTGTGAGGTCCGAGGTGACTTGTGTTTCTTTTGCGCCTGGTACCTCTCCTTTGCAGTCACTGCCTCCAGACCCTTCCCAGGCAGTCTAGGCTGGCTCATGTGTCCTTCCCCATCCCTAGCAGCCCAGGCCTTGTGACTCCACTCTCACCCCTCCTCAACTCTCTAAGGTAGAAGGTCTTGTGTGATCATCCAGTTCAACCCCTACTCTACCTTAGATGGAGGGATTTGGGCCCAGAGAGGGTCAAGTGTGTGCCCAGAGCTGGGCCAGTACCACCCCACCCTGCACCAGTGTATAAAAGGCCAGGTGTTGGCCCCAAAGGGCTAAAGTGAGTCCTCCCCACTTCATGGCCTGGTATAGATCACAGCTTCCTCAAACAGTGGGGCTGGAAGACCCTTTGGGGTGATCTGCTTGAGTGGCTTCAACAGAACCCCAAAGGTGCCACCCTAGGGAGAACGCAAGGGTGCCACCAGAGGGAGATTGAAGAGAGGTGTCCCCCAGTATTACTAAGGATCTTCCACCTCCCCAAGCACACACACACACACACACACACACACACACACTTCAATCAGACAGGTTCTACTTTTATGTGGTCTTATACCAGTCTCTGGAGTGAGGTTTCAATTGGGGAAAGGGTTTTGCTACTAAAAACCTGGTTTCCCAAACACCGATCTAGTCCAATACCTCTATTTGACTGACAAGGAGATCAAGGCTAAAGAAGGGAGCTGACTGGAAGCCCATCTAGCCCAAGAGTTCTCTGGGTGCCCGAGGCAACTGAGTGGAGGCCGGGAGGCCAGCAGCAGCAGGAGTTAGACACGTGGTGTCCGTACCAAACCAGCCTGGGTACAAATCCTGCCTCTGCACTTATAATTCTGAAATCCATAAAATGGGTGTAATCACAACATCCACATCTTGGGGTTTTTGTAAGAATGAAACAAGGCAGGGGTGCCTGGGTGGCTCAGTCGGTTAAGCCTCCGACTCACGTTCGTGGGTTCCAGCCCCGCATCAGGCTCTGTGCTGACAGCTAGCTCAGAGCCTGGAGCCTGCTTCCGGTTCTGTGTCTCCCTCTCTCTCTGACCCTCCCCCTCTCATGCTCTGTCTCTCTCTGTATCAAAAATAAATAAAACATTGGAAAAAATATTAAAAAAAAAAAGAATGAAACAAGGCAAAGTATGAGGTGGGTTGTTCAAGGCCTGACCACTAGGAATGCTTGTTCTTAATATCTTTCTCTGATCCAGCCAGCTCTTTAGAGTCTTGAAAAATAATGGAAAAAATTACCTTTTCCCCCCTAATATTCTTCTTACAGCTCACACCAAACTCAGGTATAGTACCAATAAAAGAGTGGGGAATTAGGCTAACATCTATTGCCCACTCTGCAGCCTGCATTGTTCTAAGCCCTTGTATGTATTATCTCATTTAATCCTTGTAATCTACCCACGAAGTAGGTGCAGCTGTTACCATTTAACACCTGAGGTGCCGAGTCATAGAGAGATTAAGTAACCTGACCACATGGCTAGTGAACGGTGAAGCTGGGATTCAGACCCAGGAATAGCATCATAGGACCTGGGCTGAATCACTCAGTCAAGACTAAGAAGCAGGAAAATAGAAACAGCAGCAAAATTTGTCAGAATAAGAGAGAGAAACATAGGAGTATGGACCACAAAGATGAACTCAGTTGTTACAACTGAACCACTTATATGGTTCTGAGTTTTCTGGTAGCCAAAGGGAAAAGAAAGGCATGGCCAGTTGCACGGATCTCAATTCGAGAAAGCCTGAAGCATGTGACAAGCCTCAGTGAAGCTTAGATCTCCAGGCACTCTGCTAGAAACATAATCTCCATGGGCTGGCAGAGAGTGCCACATCATCTGCCAGGGTCAGCATGGGTCGGTGGGGCTGGGGTCACAGCTCCACACAGAGCTTTCCAAGAACCCAGCTTCCTCTGAGGACGGCTTCCAGATCCCTGGAGGCCCGGTAGACAGGGCCCTTCCATGTGCAGGACCATACAGTGTCCAGTGTCCCACAGGATTGCTGCAGTCAGCACACGGCCCCCAGACCGGAAGTTCTAACCAGCTCACTCAGCGCAGGCCTGCTGACCTGGGCAAACCACAGCCAGATGTGTTCGACTCCAAGCCCTGCTCTGAGCAGAGCCACAAGGCTTTCGGTTTCAGGAGCCAGCTCTTAGTCAGGAGTCCTCAAAACCGATCTGGGGAGAGAGGCAGGAGCCTGTGGAGAGCACAGGACTGGAGCTAAGTCAGTGGTCCCAGTACCTACCAGATAAGGCCCTTAAGCATGGCCCTCCAAACTACTCAGCTCCTGTCCCAGCAGCTCTTGGCCATAGTCAGGATGGCTTGCCTATTGCTTCCCGCACTGATAGACCCCTTTCCCCTCACCATACTCCTGCTATACTGTGCCCTTGCTTCAAATAACCTTTCTCCTCTGGTCCACTAATCCCAAACCTCACTTCTCCTGAAGGTCTGCCCCTCCCGTCTTGTCTCCAAACTCCATGCTCTTTTTCACAGCATGAGACAGCATGGTACTCTAGGACCCACATTCAAGAACTTGCTCTGCCCATTGCTCCCTGGGTGATACATCTCCTTCTGGGGCCTCAGTTTCCTTTTCTGTGAAATAGGTGCAGTAATAACCCCTTCACCAGACTGCTGCGGGAATCGGATGACACAGTGGATGTGAAAGTGCTGGGTAGGCCGTATAGGGTGTACATGCAGACACTGGTTGTCTTTACTGTTTACATAAAAACAAGGAACTCACCAGTTTCTGCCTGTCCAAAGTATGAGCCTGTCTGTCCATCCCTGGTAACAACCGCTGGGAAGTTAATAGTTTATCTTAGCCCCTCCTCCCTTCGTTCCTGGGCAGTCCCCCAGGCCTAGCACCCCTCCCTCGGGTCCCAGGCCCTTTCTGCACCACTCTCCAGAGCCTGGCTAGGACTAAGAAAGGCACAAGGAGAGTCCCTGATTCTCTTGAAGGCAGTGTGTCCAAAAGAAATACTGTGTGAACTACATATGCAATCCTCAATGTTCTGGCAGCACATTCAAAAGTTAGAGACATTAATTTTAATAATTAAGTTAACCCACTATATTTAAAATATTCTCATTTTAGCACATCATAGATATAAAAATCTAATAATGAGTTATTTTCCCATCTTTTTCATGCAAAGTCATTGAAATGCAACCTGCATTGGATCCTCATGGCACATCTGTTTGGACCAGCCACACATGGCTGGTGGCTGCTGTGTTAGACAGCTCAGACCCCCCCAGTTCCTCACCCAGAGGGGTAAGACCCAAAGTATGGGCTTTCAGGCCCCTTCACATTACACCACAAAGGTGCCTCCCTGTTCTGCCTGTCTGGCACCGGGGCCTCTGACCCACAGGGTTTAGTGGATAAAGTGTGAGTTTTCTACTCAGGCCACCTTGAGCTCAGGTCATGTTATGTGCAACGTAGAGCAAGTTACTTAACCTTGCAGCTTCTTTGCTCAAGTGTGGAGTGTAAGTCTCCTTCCTTTGCAGGTCCCAGTGAGGACAGAGCAGGACCTCACATACTGGTGGCCTGGCATATCCTGGAATCCCCATTCTGCTAGGCCCCTGGGATACTCAGTGTGGGCCCTTTGCCCTGCTCTGAACCAAACTGAACCCACTCTGAGCAGTGCACAACCTTGCCTGCATCACGTTAGCATCTCCCGTTGATCTCATTTTTCTTCCAAGAGGCCAGCATTGGCCGCACCCATTGCCAATAATGCCCACTATTTTACCTCAGGCTCTATGCTAGGCACCAAGGTTTCAACAGAGAATAAGCTAAAGATGATCCCTGAGCTCTTGTAGAGCTCAGAGCCCAGCAGGGGAGAGACACTGAACAAGGTTTGACTCAGACATACATGTATATGTAAGATAGTTATTTTCTCCGAAAATCAACTTGCCTTCTACTCTGAAGGCCCATTCTGCTGGATTAGCAAGACACTCAACTTCAGCCTTTCTTAGGGTTCCCCCACCAAGGTGAAGCAAAGGTCCTGAGGTCTTAGAAGGTGTTCAGGCACCAGAGAGTTCTCACCTCCACCCAGCAGGCATCAGCATCAATCCATTCTGGCCAATTTGGGGCTAAGAACAAATGGAACACTGCTGGCCCCTGTTGCTCCTGATGAGGTGACAGCCCCATACCCTCTTCTCTCCCAGAGTGTTTCCGCACTCACAGCAATTTCTGGGCAGAATGTCTGGCATCCAGCTGACTGTCCTGGGTTGTGTGTCTTCCCAGGATGAAGAGTCTCCTTCTGAGAAGCAGGATGGCCTAGTCCAGATTGCACCAGACCTGACTGTGATCCAGTTCATCAAAGGTAAGAGAGCTCAGGCCAGGATATGGGGAGGGGGACCAGAGGGGCATCTGAGGCTATACAGGATCTAGCCCCTTCCTGCCCTTCTTGATTTATTTTTCACACCTATAGGCGCCTCATGAGCACCATACGCTCCTGTAAGTCTTTGCTTATACGATCCCCTCTGCCTGGAACATCAGTTTTTATTGCTATCTATCAAAATCTTCCTCGTTCCTCTTGGTCAAGTTCAAGTGCTATTCCTCTCCTTCCCCCAGCAAGCCTGGCTCCCCCTCCTCTCAGCTCTCAGAAACCTCAGGGCCAATAATCCTTGCTCTGCTTCTCTCAAGGACTATTAAGAGAAGGAAGCAAATGGGGTGATAAATGGGAAGCCTTTTGTATAATACTAAAAAAAACTTTACTTATATAAGGCGCAATTATTATTACCACCCTGTCCTACTACTATTATTCTGACCATGTCCCAGGACAGTAAGCCTATGGTTTAGGAGGGTGATAACCACAGGGTTTGCTTCAACACCCACCCCTGCCCCCACTGAGCACTTTTGAAATAGGAAGTTAATTAGGACCAATTCTTGGAAGTGTGTCCTAAGACTTGATGTTGGGATGCCAGTAATTCAGCCCCCAGTTCTTCAGTATCCCCGGGGACTACAGTGGGGGAGGAGTGGGGGCGCTGGATGCCATGGGGCTGGGCCTAGAGGCAGGAGGGGCTTTGACTTCCTAACCTCAGATCACCCACAGCTGCTGGAAGGCCCCAGGACACTGCTCCATAGGGGAGTTTATTAATCACTGCTTTGGCTTCTGCTCAGAGGGAAGCTGAGGCCAATCACTGAAATTGGATCCTGGAGCGGGTGTCCTGGCAGATTGTCTCTGGCTGTTTCAGCTTCTCCGTGAGCCTAGAGGAGAGTGAGGCAGGGCTAGCCATAGGCCCTGAAGTTGGTCAGCAAGCCTGGCTTCTGAGCTTTCTGCTGAGTTCTGGAGGGATCGGTGTGACCTGAGGTTTGGCATTGACCACATGGGACCATGGGGGAGTCAGAGGGAGGAGGAACCATGGCCCTCAGCTAGAGGAGGCCTAAACTCTTAGGGGTAAACAGTCCCTGAGTTAGAGAAGGTCCTTGTCTGATGGGGGAAACATAGTCCCTGAGCTGAGAGAGGAACTGTTCAATGAGAGAGACACAATCTCTGTGCTGGGAGGAGGACCCTGTCTGATGGAGGATACATAGACCCTAAATGGAGGGAGAACATGCCTTGTCTACTGGAGGACAGCTGGCTTCTGTGCTGGAGGAAGCCCCTGTCTGATGGGGGAGATATTATCCTTGAGTTAAAGGAGGCCCCTGACAAATGGAAGAAACACAGTCCCTAAAGTGAGGGAAGTCCTAGCCTCTGAGCCTGAAGGCTCCTGTCTGATAAGGGAAACTCGGTCTCTGAATGGGGAGAAGCCCTAGCCTGCCTGATGGAGGAGATACTGTGCTGAGCTAAGGGAAGCAGCTACCTGATGGAGACGCCCCTGGAATTCCCCTTCAGGTATCCCTATCTAAGTGAAAGGCACAGCCCTACCCTCTAGGAATTTTCCATCTGTTCTAGGCATAGGCTGCAGATGCTGAAGAGAGATTGAGGATGGGTGCAAAGCAATGATTGGCACAGGAGAATGGGAGAGAAACAAGGAGATCAAGCCCCCTGGAGTCAGGCAGCCAGAGGAGCACAGGAATGTGGCGGAGGTGGGGGAGATGATAGTATACCGAATGACATTACACTCAAGTCAGGAAACCTCTGGCAACTCCTGGCCATGCCTGGCCTCTCTAGGTGAAATTGGGTGAGTTCCTGCCCTTCCACGGTCCCCACCTGAACAATGAGGGCACCTGTACAGCCTGGGCAATCCTGGCCAGGGCAGCTCATGGGAGGGAGGGAGGCTGGAACAGCTACCTGGGATGAAGGGCGCATGTGATACCTTCTCCCTGCAAGTGCTGGCTGAATGTGCTGCATGGCAAGGGACTCAGGACAGGAGGCAGGCCTGGGACATAAAGGGAGGGGAATTCCATAGCCCAAGCTCCTACCCACCCTGCCCAGACTATTTGTCTTTATTTTCTGGCACCTAAAGAAACAGTTCCTGGCCTGGCCCAGCGGGCCAGAAGGCCAGCTGACTGGGCTCTGGCCATGCTCTAAGGACAGAAAGAGATCTCAAGTGACAGAGGTTCTGGTCCTGCTACTGTAGAAACAAAAAGGACCCCCAACTTGGCCCAGAGGAGCCCCATGGCCATCTTTCCCCACCAGTCCCAACTGCCAGGTGGTTTGCTCCTCTGATCTTGGAAAGACCTTTCCTCCTCTCTCCCCCACACCTCACCTCCTGCAGGCAGAAACACGTCTTTCTCTTTTAATGTTAGTGGAGAGAGAGTTGCGCATGTCAGAACAGGTAACATTCTAGGCTGTCACCCTGGCTGCCCCAGCTGAAGCTCTTTCAGACTTACCCCATGTCACATGCCCTTCCAGTTAGCAGATTTGCAGTTAGGAAATTTGTACACTAGACATCAGTTTAGGAGCTAACAGGAGACCAGGGAGGTCGTCAAAGCCAGACCCGTCACTTCTATGCCTTTCTCTGTGCCTTTGTCCCTGCTGCGTCCCTACAGGGAGCCTTTACCTTCAGACCCATTCTTCAGGCCCTTCCTCTGTCCTGCCTTGAGAAGCCACCCAGCACTGAGCTTGCTCACTGTTCACCTTCCCTGGAGGTCTTAGTCCTGCTCCAACATTTTGATAGTTGACCACATATTGGTCTGTTCATCCATTTATTTATTCCTTCATTTATTCCATAAATATTATTGAGAGCTTATGCCCCAGGCTCTGGAGATTCAGTAATTAACATAACAGACAAAAATCCCTGCTCTGAATGAAGCTTATATTCTGGTGGGGTGACAAGAAAATGGCTAAGTGAATGAAACATGTGATATGTTAGTGAAGTGCTCTGGAGAAATAGAAACAATTTCTGTCCCGTGCTGGGGACACAGGAGGGAAGGCAAAGGGCTGGGCTGGCTTGGAAAGAGCTAGAGCAGGAGAGGATAAAAAGGACTAAGTGGGAAAACTAAGATAAAGAGGTAGAAATGGAATGAGGTGGGATGAAATGAATGAACGAATCCAATAGAACTATATGGAATCAAATTTTGGCTAGAATCGAATGGAAAGAAGCATGATTAAATAGTGTGCAGTCTAACTCAGTGGAATGTAATGAAACTGTGTTTCAAAAGCAGAATAAAATTAAATGGACAGGAGTCCATCGTGATGAGATAGAATTGAATGCAGTAGAATTTAGTGAGATGGGATGGAAGGAATAGATCTGTCTAAACTGAACAGGGCAGGATGGGACAGAAACGGAAGAATGGCTGGCCTGCCCACCCTGACCTCGCCCATCCCCCAACAGTGTTCCCCAGGGTGCTGCTGCGGACCCTGCGCCACCCCATCTTCCTGCTGGTGGTCCTGGCCCAGGTGTGCACGTCATCCATGGTGGCAGGCATGGCCACCTTCCTGCCCAAGTTCCTGGAGCGCCAGTTTTCCGTCACGGCATCCTACGCCAACCTGCTCATCGGAGGCCTCACCATCCCATCGGCCATCACGGGCATCGTGGTCGGGGGCATCGTGGTCAAGCGCCTCCACCTGGGCCCCATGCGCTGTGGGGCCCTCTGCCTGCTGGGGGCGCTATTCTGCCTATTTCTCAGCCTGCCCCTCTTCTTCATGGGCTGCCCTACCCACCAGATTGTAGGTGTCACCCACCAGCCCCGGTGAGTGTGTGCGAGAGCGCCTGAGCATGAGCAGGCAGGAGAGGTGTCCGGGAGGGGGGCCCAGACAAGGCCTGGGGAATTAGGGGCCCCATCTACCTCAAATCCCACTTTCCAGAAGCACCTTCTCTTCCCTTCCCCACCTGACTTCAGAGCAGTGGGACTTCTCTCTGAGTCTCCAGTGAAGGTGTCAGGCATCACTCGAAGGGGCAAGGGGCAGAGGACATCACAGGACCACTCAGTTCTGGGGAGAGGTGGAAGCCAAGGCAGGGCAAAACCACTTGTGGCGATGTCATCTCTAGAATGGTCACACCCTGTGAGCCAAGCAGAGGTGAGATAGAGGCACATCAGAGAGCAGGACCTGGCTCAGCCTGAGGAAACCTTCATTTCTGAGCAGAAAAGGCCAGCCGGAGCCTACACACTCTCCATGCCTGGGGGCTGGGGTGGGGGTGGGGCAGGAGTATAGAGAGAGGGGGTGAGCAGGGGGTTGGAAGGTATCTATCATGGACACAGCAGAAGGGGCTTAAGCTCTAGAAAGAGGTTGGCTTAGAGACCTCAAAGATTGGGGGTTCTTAGAGCTTGGCAACTAAAATTCTGTTGTTCCATAACCCTAAAACCCTAGAGTTCTTTTCCCACATCTGGGGCAGCACCAGGAGGAAAGCCTCCAATGCCTATCTCCCTTCTCCATCTCTCTGTCCCCCAACCCTGTGGCAGACATATGCCCTCTCCCAGTGGGGTCCATCTTCGAGAGGATGCTGGAAGGTACACGGCTGCCTCTTCTCCAGAATGATTTCACTCTTCTTGGGAACTGCTCCAGGCTTAGGCTGGCCCAAGATCCAGCTAGAATTTCCCATTTGTCTCTGTGCCCACCTCTCTCTGGGCACTTCCTCCCTCCACCCACATGCCAGCTTTCTGCCACTTGTGGGTGGCGCAGCACAGGGTCCAGAAATGCTCAGCTCTTCTCTCTGTCTCTGGTTCCTCAATAGAACCTCTCCCCTGTCTCCCTTTCCCTTCCCCTCCTTCTGTCTCCCTTCTTTTCCCAGTGAGGCGACTCTGCTGCCTCTGTCTGCAGAGCCCTTGTTCTAGCCATGGCTGGTGGAGTTTTAGCCAGGCCCCCTGAGGTTCCCAGTCTGAGGAGGGAGCCAGGGCCTTTAAATGATTTATAGAGTAAAGAGCAAATGGATATTTTAGCACCATTTTTGCAAAAAAAGAAATGGAAAAAAGGTGGCCTAGCACACACACCAATTTCCCTTTCCTTCTGCCTCTCATCTTGACTCTGACATCTCATCTCACTGTGTTCTTCTCTTTGTTTGTGCAGTTTTCTCACCTGATCTCTGGGCTCTAATTCATTGAGGAAGCCTTTTGGGACAAACTGAGCAAATTAAGGAGAATTTCTCATATTCCAGCCCAATTAATGATAGCAACAGCTGCCAAGAACCGAGGGTCTCCCAGGCACCCAGGGTCCCGCCCAGTTCTTCCCATATTCTGTCTCGTTGAACCTGCACAAGATCTCCAAGATGGGCCCTATCATTATCCCCAGTTCACAGATGAGGATAGCGAGGCTCAGAGAGGTGAATTCACGCCCCCAGAGCTGTCCAGCTGGGAAGGACGGAGCCTGCAGCCAGGGCTCTCCCCAAGGAGCAAGGGGCCGAGGAGGAGCCCCTGCTGAGCCTCTTTTCCAGGGAACTGAGCTCTCATTCACTCGGCCTTCCCGAGGAGCGCCTGCCCCTGGGTGGAGTCTCCTGATGCCACCTCAGCTCCGGCAGTGCCAGACTGTCCCTTCTCCTGCCTGGCAGGAAATGAGGGAGAGATGATGTCCCCCACCACACACACACACACACACACTGTCGGAGGGAGACGCCCACCTGAGGGAAGGAGAAGGAGGGGAACTCACCTCTGCCCGGATGCTCTCCCACCCCACTCCCAGCTCTGGCCACAGGCCGGTTGACTCAACGGTTGTCCGACTCACCTCCCCAGCCCCTGCTGAGCCTCTTTTCCAGGGAACTGAGATTGCACTAAGCTGGCCAGGCCTGCCATTCTGCCTATACCCACCCTAAGCCCACAGGAACCTCAGCTGCCCACTCTGGCCTCCTCTGTAGCCTGGCCACTCCCTGGTAGGTTTTCTCCCTCCCAGCCATGAAGTCAGGTCATAGTCTGAGTCCCAGGGGCCCCCTCTGCACCCCTTCCAGGGTGACTTACCCCCTTGGACTCATCCTCTCTTCTGATATCCTGTCCCTTTCCACCCCATCTTGCCCCGGCTCACTAGAGTGGGGGCACTCCTGGGACTTGGGGTGGAAATGGTGGGACTAAAGCATCAGTAGCCACAGTGAACAGAGCAGTGATATGAACTGAGAGGCTGTGAGACTGCAGGATGGTGACGGGAGGCGCGCCCCAGCTGAGCTGAAGGAGACACTGAGGCCTGGTGAGAGGCAGAGACAGGTCAGTGATCCCACAGCTAGGCAGGAGTCCTGACTGGTCCAACACACATAACTTGAATTTTCTAAGAAGAGGAAGCAATCCAGCTCATCAAGAAAAAGGCTCCTTTCATCTGAAGCTAAGTTCTGGGATGAATTTATCTTGTGTCACCTAAAGAAGGGTGACTGAGGAGTGTTTGCCAGTTCAAAGGCTTGTGGGCTGTTGGGGCTGGAAGGGGTCTCAGAGGCCTCCATCAGACTCTGCTCCCCGCTTCCCCCATTGGGAGGCCTCCCAAAGCTTCTAGTTCATCTCTCCACTTGCACACCTGCATTGCAAGGACACCGCCACAGAGCAGCCCTGACAGTAAAAACAAACAAACAAACAAACAACAAACAAAAAAACCCACCTCTGTGTGGAGTTGAAATCTCTGGCCATTGCTCTCGAGGTGGGGAGGGGGGCTGCAGGGCTGAGGTGGCCCCGGTTCGTGATCTGCTGGGGACAGAAAAGCCAGGCTAACCCTGATGGCCTTCTCTCTTCCCAGCAACCTGACTGGACCAGAATTGGTTCCAGCCTGCAGAGAGCGTTGCTCCTGTCCATTGGATGACTTTAACCCTGTCTGCGACCCCAGCACCCATGTGGAGTACCTCACACCCTGCCAGGCAGGCTGCACAAGGCGGGTGTCCCAGGAGACTCTGGACAAAAGCCAGGTGGGTCCGGCCTCTGACTGCTCCGTCTGCCTCCCTGGGTCTCTCTGTCCCTGCCTTTGTGCACCCATCACGCTCTCCATCTTTGAGCACTCTCATTCTGTGGCTTTTCCGTTTATATGTCTGTTGGTCAGTCTGTCTTCTTCTGTTGGCTCCTGTAGAAGATTATTCTCACAATTAACCCATATCGCTGCTCTGGGCCCAGCTGTGGGCCAGGCCCCATAGCACAGGGGTGAATCAGATCTTGCTCCAGCTGTCTGTGCAGAGGAGAGGCAAAAGGAAACAAGTCAGGAATTCCAGAGGTGGTGATAGGCAGGAAAAAGGATCCCCACGACTACAGGCAAAGATAGAAGAAGATACATCCTGCCTGGAAAGGTCCTGGAACCATTCTGGGAAGTGGCATTTGAGCTGGATCTTCAAGAATGAGTGAGCACACTAGGAAAGGGCTTTCCAGACGGGGGAGCAGAAGCAGAGTCTGAAAGCGAGCATGTGCACATGGCACAGGCACACGTGCACAGTGTTTCAAGAAACTGCAAAGAACTTGTTGGTGCAGACACATAAGGTTTGAAAGATCGAAAGCAAGGCCTAGGCAAAGAAGAGCCTTGAATGCCAGGCCACCAGTAGGGACCGAATGGAGAGAGTGATAGGGATCCCGCCTTGGATATGTTTTAAGCAGGCAAGTGACAGGGTCCGATCTGTGTTTGATCACACTTGAGGCCACAGTGTGGAGAAAGGTGAGCAGAATGCAGGTGAGGAGACAGGGGACAGTGGGGAAGTTGGCACAGTGAGCCCAGTCAGTCAACAAACCTTCACAGAGTCCTTCCTCTGTGCCAGGCCATGTGCTGTGGATTGAGGACCCAGAGGCAAGGGGCTCTAGCCTCAAGGGACTCCCAGAGGGGAAAAGGGGGCAGAATAATCAGCAGCAGTGGACTGCGTGTGTGAACTTTTAAAAGGTCACCAAGGCTGGCCACTCCTCCTCCTTTCTCTTCAGCGCCCCCTAATGACAATGTGGATAATACCTGCCTTCCTCAGGCCCCCAGGGTGCAGAAGAGCATGGTATAGTGTCAGGCTGGTCATTATGACACCGTGTCATGTCCTCTCTCCAGAGCTCCCCACCTCTGTCATGTGGAACCCCTCCCTTTGCATCCTGCTGGGCATCAGCATCTAAGCCCAAGATCCCCCTAGGTAGAGAGACCTGGGCCCCAGGGGCTAGTGCAGAGTAAAGCGCCTGGACAATGGGGCTTCAGAGCCAGCAGGTGCCTCCTGGGCTGTTTGTATTTGCAATAGTCATAATCTCAGCCTTTGGACCCCCTTGCACTCACTATCCTTGCCTGGTTTGCTCTCCCTAAGACCCTTCCAGAGGACCCCAGGCCCTGTCAGCTGAGGCCACACCCCCAAGAGAACAGTATACATTTGTGGATATAGGCCCCTGAGTACTGATGCCAGGCCACCCAGTTTGAATCCCTGTTCTGCCTATAACCGGCTCTGTTACCTTAGGCAATTTATTTAATCTGTGCCTCGATCCTATTGAGTATCTAGTATATACTAACCATTGTGCTAAATGGAGGCTCAGGGAAGAAATAGGCATTGCCCAAAGTCTTAATGCCAGAGCTGGGATTAGAACCCAGGGATCTGGCCTCCCAGCCCAGCCCCCTCCCCAGAGCATCCTCAGAGGTTGTGTCTGGGTATAGTATTCGGAGGAGAGTGAAGCTGGGCCCTGGTCAGCACTCAAGAACTGTCTCTCTGGCCTGAATATTCTCTCAGTGACCCTGCCTGTCAGGTCGGTGGTGAGTTTGTGGGCTCAGTGCTGAGTCACTCAGCGTTCAGCACAGCCACGCTGAGTAACCGTAACCATTTATGAACGTGTAAATGACAAGGGGAAAGATGGAAAGAGGTGGGTGGTGGCGGGATCTGGGGCTTAGGGAGTGAGGCTGAATCCCCCAGGGGGAGTGAGATTCAGAGGCAGCTGGAGAGACTGAAGTCATCCATTGGAAGAACTTCGTGCCAGAATTAAATGAATGTGAATGAGAGCTGGGAAAAACCCAAGAGCAAGGCCTCTCACTTTGGGTCCATCCCTGCAATCTTCTGCTACCCAGAAAAGGTACGGGGGCAGGTGATTTCTCTTCCAGCAATCTTGCCTTCGCATATTTCTCCCCTTACCTGTTCCTCCAATGCATCGCCAACCCAGTGGGTTGCTCAGCATGTAGGTAAAGGTCCAAATGGTATGTGCTCAGCCTTAGCATGCACAGGCGCTCTGCAGGACAACGAAAAGAGTACCCAGGTACCCAAGAAGCCTGAATTCCAGGTCTTCTCTCTCATGCAAGCGTGCACGCACATCTTGTCCTAATTCTACCTCTTAAATATCTCTCAAATCAAGGGCACCTGGGTGGCTCAGTCGGTTAAGCATCAGACTTCGGCTCAGGTCATGATCTCATGGTTTGTGGGCTCAAGCCCTGTGTCGGGCTCTGGGCTGACAGCTTGGAGCCTGGAGCCTGTCTTCAGATTCTGTGTCTCCCTCTCTCTCTGACCCTCCCCTGCTTGCGATGTATCTCTTTTTCTCTCAAAAATAAATAAGAAACATAAAAAAAAAAATCTCTCTTAAATCAAAACTCTTTTCTGCATCCTCCTCCCCCTCCCTTCACCTCCCAATCACTCTCCACACTGGGCATCTTGGTCCACCCTCTCGAAGGGGGCCAGAGCTGCTTTTGTACTGTCAGGTCTTGTTCCTTCCATGTTTAAAATCTTTCCAAGGCTCCCAGAGTCCAGCTCAGGGCCTCCCAACGTTTTTCACAATGGGAAGCATCTAAGGTCACCTGGGCTGGAGGTAAGAGGCTGCCCCAGGCTGACCAGAACCCCTAGAGGGCTGATGGGACCCATCCCTGCACACCTGTCTCCCAGCAGGGGCCGAGGGTCCCTGGGGCACACTGGTCAGAAACTCTGATCTGTGGGGAAGAAAAGCCTAGGCTTCCTGGCTTGCTTTGCTCCTATGAAGCGCCCGAGGGCACTGGCAGTCTAGACCACTTCTGAAAGAATCCTAGGCTGGCAGCTTTCCAGGCCACATAGCCGTGGGAATTTGGGCTGCAGTCAGACACACCCCTGGGCTCCCCTGGAGGCCATTCCTTGCAGTTGGGAGAGGGATCAGCTTTTACTCATACCTCAGGCTCTAGAAGGGCCCCAGTTTTCCAGGGGTCTCCTAGTAGACTTCACCCTTGCAGGAGAGAGGGCTAGGATTTGTCCTCTGGCCCTGGAGCCCCCAGACCTCAGAAAGCTGTACTCCCTAATACAAGTTCCTCAAACATATTGTGGCCAAAGCTTATTTCTGGATTCCGCTCGCCTCTCTGGGTTCCAGGCTCTTAGTACTAAACCTGTGTCTTTTTCGCTTTCTGCCAGCTCATGGATGCACTCAGGACAATGTTTTCAGTACTTCATCCAGCATTTTAAGTTGTCAGCAGTATGATTGGCAGGGCGCTGGTGCACTGTGCTTCTGGAAGCAGCAGTCCAGCTTCCTCTTTTGTGTCCCAAGCTGTTCACCATGTCTTCTCAGCGCAGCCCTGGAGCGCCTCCCCTCTGCCCTCTCGTGCCGCACTCTCTGCTCCAGCTCTGCACAGCGAAAGATTTGCCGGATTCTTTCCTGCCACTTTCATGTGACCTTGTATTTGACCTTCCCTCTACTCATTTCAGTTTTCCTCTTGGAAAACTCCTATTCATTCCTCAAGACCCAAATTCAACTCCCCTCTTTCAAGAAGCCTTCCTTGCCCCTCAGGTGCTGGGCCAGGGTGCCCATTGTGCTCTCTGCATCTCTCCATCCTGTGCTTAAATCTCCCCTTGAGAGTCTAGTCTGGAACCCAGTGCCCTGGAAGAGGCGCCCTGAGCAGGAAAATCTGAGTTCCTTCCCCAAAACACTCTTGGTTCCTTTGATTCCTTGCGCAGATAGTTGGGAATTTGGAACACTCTGGCATCAACAGGTGAAAGAATGAGAGAATGTGTGTGCACATGTGCATGCGTGTGTATGTGACTGTGTGAGTGTGGATGTATTGTGTGTGGTTGAGTGTGTGAATGTATATACGGGACTGGTGTGTGTGAGAGAGAGTGACTGTGTGGTGTGTATGTGTGAGTATGATTGTGGGAGTGTGGGTGTATGTGAATGTGGGGTGGTGGTGGTGGTTCTTCCAGGCCCCTCTCTCTTTTCTGTTCACTTCACTCTCCCCGCAGCCTCAGCCCATGCGTGTGTGAACCCCATGTCCAGGTACATGCCTGGCTACAAGGGTCAGAAATCCCAGCCTCCAGCCAGCTCCACCCCTGCGCCCCAAGGCTTGTGCCCTTGGGGCCTTCTGGGGCCTTCTGGGGCCTCAGGCCCTGGGCCCAGCTGCTTGCCCTTGGAGGCTCCTGAAGGCTTTTCTCTGCTCCCTCCCCACCCTAGGTTTTCTACACCAACTGCAGCTGCGTGGTCGGGGGAGGCCCTGTGCCCGCGGGCTCCTGCGACTCGGCCTGCAGCCACCTGGTGCTGCCCTTCATGTTCCTGGTCAGCCTGGGTGCGGCTCTGGCCAGTCTCACCCACACACCCTCCTTCATGCTCATCCTAAGGTGAGAGCAGGGGCGGGCCACACCTGGTGGATACGAAGAAGTCCTTAACCCCAGGCAGGGTAAGGAATCCTGGGGGCGGGGTTCCAAGAAGGAGGCCCCTCAGGGGTGCTGGATCCCTACAACCGACCAGGCTCTCACAGCCCTGTCTTCGTCTTCATGCAACCTGCTCAAGTCAAGTTTCCTCCCCATTTACAGATAAGAAAACGGGCTCAGAGAAAGCCAGAACTTAGCCCCAGGTCTTGTCGCAGGTGTTGGGTGGAACAGTGCTGGTGCCAGCGCCCAGGAGCCCAGGTCCTCACTCGTCTCAGGGGACGGGAGGCCACACCCAAGGCCCTGCCCTGGCCTCCCAGTCACAGGGAGGAGAAAGTGGAGTGTCACCTGACTGCCTGCCCCCACCCTACCTGTAGGGGGTGAGCCACAGAGGGTACATCCGGAAAACCAGCCCTATCAGTTGTGGTTCATGACCCTTCAAGTCAGTAAGCACTGTAGGTCCCCTGTGGACCCAGCCCTCGCAGAGCAAGGCCTTTCGGTCCAAGATCTTTCTGGCCAGTGTCCTGAGGGTGCCTGCTGGGATGACCAGTTGTTACCTGAGGCCAGAGTCAGCGTTCCTAGGGTGGAGGCTGGACTAAGGAGACCTTGGAGCAGGATAATTCTAAGTTTTCATTATGCTGGGATTATTTTTCTTCCCTATCTGTTTTTTAGAAATTAGAAGGGGGATGGAGACCATCATAAACACGAGAAGACATGTAGATCTGTAAAACAGATTGGCCCAAAGAGAGAGGGTAGAGGAATCAGATGCCCCAGCAGGCAGCCTGTTTGAGGAGTTACTGCAGGCAGTGTGCTCACGGATGCTGACTCTTGACACCCACCAGCTGTGGGATCTTGGCCAAATCACTTAACCTGTCTAAACATTCATCAGTCTCCTTATCTGTAAAATGGGGCTAATGGTATAAACTACCTCCTGGGGATGACGTGCGGGTTGCAGTGCAGAATGACTGAGTTCATAGTAAGCACTCCCAAAACACCAGCTGCCGGTATTACTACGGAGGAGGAGCCAGTGATTCCCCGGGCAAACCAGGCTGGGGCTTCACAGCACTTGGAGATGTTGGAAGCCATGTCTGTCTGCCAACTTCAGGTTTTGCCAAGTGTAGGAGGAGGGGGGAGTTTGGTGGATCCAGAGGTAGGGAGAGAGGGGAGATGTCTGTGACCAGGAGCACAGGGAGGCCAGCACAGGACCCTGATGGCCAGTGTGTGTGGGGGAGGGCCTGGAATGTGGGGGCTGGGCTCCACAGGTTGAAGGAAAATGGAGTGTGGAGCCTGAGCCCACCCCAACCCCAAACCCACAGACCTTCAGACTGGGGGAAGGCTGGCCCTGGGTGGTGAGAAAGCAGGGCATGGTGAGAGTCCCTTGAGGGCCGAGACCGTCTCAATCCTCATGTCACCGTGTTTCTACTTATTAGGGGAGTGAAGAAAGAAGACAAGACACTAGCTGTGGGGATCCAGTTCATGCTCCTGAGAGTTTTGGGTAAAGAACCTTCCTGGGACCCTTAGTTCAGACACCCACCATGCGCTGGGCCTGGGGGCACAGGGATGAGTGGGACCCAGTTCCTGACTTCAGGGTTCACAGGTCCATTGGGTCAACCGGACCTGGTGCCCTGGAGGTGGGTGTGCAAGCAGCTAGAGAGCCCTCCAAGGAGGCGGTATCTCACACCAGGATGAGGGGTGGGCTTGAGGGCCAAAAACTTATGGGACAAGAGGCCCCAGTGGCTCTAAGGGGTTGTATATGCCAGGAAGTAGGGGGTTGGATAATGCAGGATGCCAGGCCCTGTTGTCCCCTGAGCATCTCCTCCTCCAGCCTGGATGCCCAGCCCAGTGATTCACGGCAGCGCCATCGACACCACCTGTGTGTACTGGGCCCAGAGCTGTGGGCGCCGGGCCGTTTGTCGCTACTATGACCACGACCTCCTCCGAAACCGGTGAGACCTGGGGTGGGGGCTGCCAGGGGCCCCGTGGGTAGGCTGCTGGAAATACTCTTGGGTCTCAGGCAGGACAGCAGCAGGGACGAGAGGCCCATTCATATTCCCCTGCTAGGCAGCAGGTGCTATATCCGGTACTGAGCTCACCAGTCCTGCGAGCAGGCAGAGTCCTGCCACTGTCCCCCACTCTTCTGGATGAAGTAAGTGACCATTAAAGCAGCCCAAAGTCACACAGCTGATAACAGGCAAAGCTGAGCCTCGAACCCAAACAGTCTAATATGGTCTGTGCAGGAACATGTGTCATCATAGCTGACTGTGGGGAGAATCAGGGGAGCAGCCCAGCTGTGAGAAAGATGGGGAGTTGAGGTAGGGTTGGGAGAAGGCCTATCTAGGACAAAGGATGCCTGGGGCCCAGCCCAACTCTGTCTCTTTCATTGGGAGACCTGCATTTTCTGGATCTCAGTCTTCCCTTCTGTGCAATGGGGAGCCCAAAGGAATCTGAAGGCAGAGAGGCTGCTGGGATGGGATAGGGGGTTGAAGGGGACTTGCTAACAGGGCTGGGAGTAGGGAGTTGGTCACTTCCAGCTCTGAGGAGGGCATGGCTCCTGAGGGCTGGGACTGACCAGTGCCCTTTATATAGGAAGAAAGGTTGAATAAGAGCTTTGGCAAGTTAGGAAAACAGTGGAGAGGGAATCCTTTTTTTTGGCAGGTGGGGTGATCCAAAGTTGCAACCTTCAGACCCCCTGAGCCCCTAGACAGAGAGAGGCAGGGCTGGCCAAGGCTATAAACCAGCCGGGCCAGGGCAGGGGAAGATGACCAGGCTTCTGCCTCCCTGCCCAGGACTCCTTCTGCAGAGCCTCCCCCACTTTTCCAGGGAAGGAACCCCACAGGGGTCAACTCCAGGGGCTTCCCTATCTCCCCAACCAAGGCCATGGTGATGGGGTCCATTGCCCTCGGGCTGGAGGCCTCTTTTCCACCCCCAAGTTCTCAATGTCTCTGGTCACACAATGGGTGATGATTGCTGATCCCACTCTGCCTCAGCCCAAGACCATCCAAGCCCTGGACAAGGGAGGTCCTGAGTTCACATGTGCTTTGCTCTTTTCCAGGTTTATCGGCCTCCAGTTCTTCTTCAAGACAGGCTCCCTAGCCTGCTTCGCCTTAATTTTGGCTATTCTAAGGCAGCAGGACAAAGAGGAGAGGACCCAGGTTGCCGTATCCATCCCTGGCCTACAGCAGCAGCAGCCATTAGTGTCAGGGCCAGAAAAGAAGCCTGAGGAATACACAGCGTGAGCTGGTCCTAGTGTGGCAGCCACTGGGGGTACCTCCTCTGGGCTCTTTGCCCACTATTGGGTGTCAGGAACCCTTATTTCCAATTCTGACTCCTCTGATAACTTGCTATTGATTTTGGGCAAGTTTGACCCTCTCTGGGCCTTGTGACTCATCTGAACCAAAGAGTTGTCTAGGGGGTTGGTGTGTTGGCCACTTCTAATGCAAGATGGTCTTCCCCCTCCCTCCCCATCCTGACAGGCTGACCTGAAACCAGGCTTTCCTGGTGGAAGAACTGCATATTTCTCCCAGGCCCTAAGATAGAGAAGTAGACAACAGTAGGCCAGGCTGCCCTGCACACCTGGTCCCAGCCTAGCTTTGCCTCTGACCTGGAGCACCCTCGCTGGGCCTCAGCTACCATCTCTGTCAGATGGAAATGGACTTGGCAGCTTTCAGGCCCCTTCCAGCAATGACCATCTGTGTGGACTCAGGCCTCCTCCCCAGCCCCACTCAGCCTGGAGGTGGGGCCAGGACCGCCTCTGTCAAGAAGTGTCCATTTGGCGCCCCCTGGAGGCAGAGCCATGAGCTCTGAGGGGGACCCACTAGGGAGGGAGCTGGCCTCACAGAACATCCAGGCTGGTCAGGGCCTTCAGCAGCCCTGGGGAGCTCAGCTGAGGGGGAGGCTCACTCTCTGGACTCAGGAAGTCCTAGTCCTTGCCCTCAGGGAGCCACAGTCTGGGTGAGGCCTAGTCTCTGTCTTAGGGGCTCCAGTAGGGAGGGAGACCCAGGTCCCACACATGGGCATTTTCTGACTTCAAAGACCAAACGCACTCTGCACACATTCATCGGTACTTTTGTATTGCCAAGATTTCACACTTCTGACCAGGGGCCACCAAACTCACTGTTACTTTTGTGACTAGAGCCTAATTTCACCATTTCCATCCTGGTGCCTGACTCTGTGTGGACTGGGGCTATGTAGATGTCAGTTCTGTTATAAGCATGTTTTAGGGGTAATATCTGGTTCTCTGTGATGTCTGAGTTACTGTAAGGACCTGTTCTTTGTAAGACCCAGGCCTGTAAGGCTGGGAGTTGTTAATGTCGGGCTCTATGAATGAGTGGGTCTGTGGAAAGCTTGCTCTGAACCACTGGTCCTTATCTTCAGCGGCCTTGCGTTGTTTTATGGCCAATCTTATCTCCCTGAGAAGGAGAGTTTCCCCCATCTACTCCAGCGCATTCTGTTGCCACCACACACCTGACCTGGCTGGGACCTGATGCTTGGGAGGCAAGAGATCTGTCAACAGCAGCTTCCAGAGCCCTGTGCTGGAGGCAGGGGAGAAGCTGGGGGCAGGAGTGGGGCAGGAGTGGGGCACGAGGGCCATGAGGCTCTGAGCCTCTGAGCAGCTCCCTGTGGCAGGGCTTTGAGGCTCTCCCATGTGAAAGAAGAGGAGGAGGAAGGTACAGAAGTTCTAACTCCCATTTGGACTCTATTGGTTGATATCTTTAAATGTTTAACATATATCTGAGCCTGTATTTATCAATGCCAAGAATTTCAAAGTCTTCTCCAATAAGAGGAGGCTGTTCATATGTTTATATTCCTTTTCCCAGTTTTTTCAGAAATAATCTGGAGTTATAGATACAGTTTATTATTAAGTTTGCTCTTGCATAATGTCTCTTGAATTACAAAATTCCTTTCTTACAAATTGCATTAGAGTTTGCAACAACCACATTACTTCTGGCTATTCAGATTTAAGTTTTACTGGATTCATTAGTCACTATTATTTCTTATATATGACATCTTTTCCTGCCTGCACATTCTGGCCTAATGTTCATTTGACTGGGTTACTTCCTCCAGTAACGATTTGAGAAATGGAATCAGGTCATGACGTTTCTGAGTCTTCACCTGTCCAAACTGCCACTCAAGTTTTACAGAAGGGGAAACAGTTCAGAAAATATAGGCAACTACTTGCCCAAGATCAGACAGAACATAGTGGTGAAGCCAGAGTTTTGTGGGAATTGAAGCTTATAATCTTAGGGGAGTCCTCTTTAAAAGAAAAAGGACACACAATTGGTAAGAAAGCAAATATTTACCTATAATGAGAAAAAGAAATAAAAAAATACATCACACAATTCAGGAAAATAGCATATATTTTACTAACTCTTGTGCACACCTCTAAAATACATTCCCCCCACTGACAATTGGAAGGATTTTCTGCAGTCTCGCTCTGGTGATGTCATTGCAAATCTGTTTCTCCTTTGGTGCCCATGTACTCCCAGGGCCAGGCAGCATAAAATACATTCGTGTCATGAGATGACCTCCGGATATGACACCTTGGTGTCACAATGCTGAGTGAGTTGGACAGAGAGTAGGAAGCTTCCTAGACACCGTTCCCTACACAGAGGTTGCTAGCAATGATTTATCTATACACAGAGGTGACTGGGAATCACATAAATATATCCCAGTGGGCCCAAATTAAGTTGATCCTCATTCATCTGCCCCTTAGCCAGATCTCAGAAATGCCTATGGCCCCTCCAACTACCTCACATAAAGAAAAACTGGGACACAAGTAGTAGGAGTAGAAAGAACTAACAATCTTAACTGATTGTGGTTAAAGCATCTTACTTTTGCAAATTTCCCAAGGATATGACAACTTTAACACACTGCAGAGGCCCCTTCCTGGGCCTGGGGAGAGAACCAGATACTCAAGCAGCTTTAGCTTCATGCTGAATCCACCTCTGGGTCAAGCTGAGCTCTGATGGAGAAAATGAGATCTTTCTGTTTAAAATCTCCCAGGCTGGTTAGGGTAAGGAGGCTCCAGGGGTCATCACAAGAGAGACATGGGGCTGAGAGCCAGGGGTGGAGCAGGTCAGGGCTGGAGGGGTTCCCAGGGACTGATGGATTCCAGGGAGCCATGCTCTTATGGCCTCTGGCCAAGGAGAAGCCACAAGCAATTGCATCTGTGAGCTCACTTTCTTCTCACCTTGCCTCTGGAAACTGGGAGAAGGATTCAGTCTCCATGCAACTGTTTGACCAGTGGTAAAATCTAGCAGTTTCTCCTGGGACCAGAGCAAACATCTCGATTCCTTTCCCAGAGGCCCCTTTGCCTGAAGCTGGGAGCCAGGAGCCATGACTAGAGTGCAAATAAATGAAGAGCAAGAACCCACAGCACCTTCACCATTCTTTGGCCATGCTGACTACTCTCCCCCTAACATGCCCAACATGCGCACTTCCCACTACCTAGTAGGCTTCTTCATCCCCACCCTACTGCTTGGCTCTCCATCCTACCTCCTGAAGTTCTACCCAACCTTCCAGACTCAACTCAAAGGACACCACCTCTAGGGAGACCGCCTGGTATAGATAATGGAGGGTGGATGACAACCACCTTAGAGAATCTGATAAAAAGATGTATATCCATTAAAACTGCAGACAGTCATATAAACACTTGTGCATTTGATTTCTGAGGTTGGGGGCCATCTGAAGTCTGGATGTAGACCTCCAGCAGAGTGGAGTGAAAAGAACAGAGTTTTAGAGTCCATGAGATTTGGGTTCAAATCCTGACTGCCACTTACACACAGTGTAACCCTGAACAAGTGAGTTAACTTCTCTGCATCTGTTTCTTCACTTGTAAGATGAGGCTGATCCTTCTTCTCTCCTATCTCCCAAAAGTTGTGAAGACCAAATAATAACATACGGGCAGTGCACCCAATGACTAATATTTGTACGTTTCCTTCTCCTGTCCCTGAAAGAATTTAAGGAACACACTGAACATGGGGGAAGGATGGGGGCGAAGACAGAAGGAGGAGGTGCCACGGAGGGAGACACACTGCCCTGGCTGCAGCTCTGCTTGTCCCCTAATCTCTCTTCCACTGTCAGCCAGGGCTCAGCCTTCCCAGCCTTATCTCTCCCCACAGCCAGCCTGGGACAGCTTTTCTCAACTAGATTTACATTTTTATTGATTTTCTTTCTCTCTTCTAGAGCAGTCCTTTCTCCTGCTTCCCCTTTTGCTACAAATTGGGCTTACCCTGGGAAATAGCAGTTCTGGAGCTGACCAAGAAGTGATAGTTCAAGGATGGATTCATTTACCATCCATCCATTCGTTCATTCGTTCCACCACCCACCCACCCACCCAACAAATTGTGCATGGATGCTCTATGCCCCTGTGCTGGCACTGCTGGGGACACGTCATGGGTCAGATACAGCAAACTCCTAGTGTAAGCAGACAAGCTGACACACAGTGACAAAAGCATGAGTAGTCATATAGGGAATAAAGAAGAAGAAGCCACAGACTCTGGGGCCATCAGGAAAGGCTTCCAGAACAGGTTAGATCAGAGCTGGCTTAGAAGATTAGGCAGGAAGTCCCCAGGTGGAGATGAAGGGAATGGGCATGAGAAACAATGGGATGTGCAAAGATAGGGAGACATGAGAGAGCAAGGTGCGTCTGAGATAGGATACAAGAGCAATGAGGCAGGGGTGTGCTGTGCCGGGCAGGGCGATTAGGATAGACAGGAGAGTGGAGGCTGGAGACACCACTGGGGATTAAGCCTTGAGTTCCAGCAGAAGGCTTTGGATATCTTCCTGAGGGCAAGGAGAAGCCCTTGAAGCATTGATTGATGGATTATTCCATTGACTGGTTATTTTAAGCAGGGAATGACATGACAAGATTTGTGTTTTAGAAAGGCTGTTGGCTGCACCATGGGGGCTTTGAGTGGAAAAGGGAAGCTGGAGGCCAAGAGCTCAGGCAGGAGGCTGGTGTGCTAATCAAGGGGAGAAGTAGGAGGCCCTGAACCAGGTCAAGAGAGGCATCCTAGAAATGGGGACATCTAAGCTGAGTCTTGAAAGATGAGTAGGAACACACCAGGTGGAGAAGTTGGGAACAGTGTCCATGGAGAAGAAACAGCACAGATAAAGTCTCAGCATACAGAAAGCTCCTGGCCGGCTTGGGGAATTTCCACTAGTTCAGCATGGCTGCAGTGTGGCCTAAGAGAGGGGTCATGGTGAGGGATGAGGCTAAAGAAGTGATTTGGGGCCTTAAACTTCTCTCAATATTCTGTCTCTTGAAGCTAAACTCAGGTGGGAGAGAAGAGGGAGTGCACTGGCCACCTGTGCAGGGGTAGCTGTGTGGGACGGGAGGGCCCCGGGTGAGGGGGGCTCTGTACTCAAGGCAGAACTATCCATACTCACAGTACTTCACATTTTACAAAATCCTTTCACACCTGATCTTCACGGTTTCCTGGTGAGGCATGTGGGACCACGGTTATATTCCCCATGTAGCAGACAAAGAAACTAAGGCCTAGAAAAGCACAAAAATTTGTCCAGGGTTACTCAAGAGCCTCTCAAAACTCCACTGTTTTTTCTAATAAAACTTCTTGACCCAGAATCGCATACACACACTAGATGATGGAATTAAAAAGTGAGAGGAAACACATCAGAGAAAGAGATCTCCTCCTCTTGTTCCGTTCCTCAACCTTCACCCTGCAGACATTCCAGCTGAGAAAACAGAACCAGGTTCCCCTCTGCTCTGGAATCCAAAAACCATGAGGGCAAATCCTAGCTGTGTTGCCTTCCAGGTTGAGAAGTCACTGCACTCATCATTGGTTTTCTCATCTTAAAAATGGAAGGAATGGGGCATCTGGGTGACTCAGTCAGTTAAGTGTCCAACTCTTGATTTTGGCTCAGGTCATGATCTTGCAGTGTGCGAATGAGCCCTGCTTTGGGCTCTGTGCTGGGTAGGGAGCCTGCTTAAGATTCTCTCTCACTCTCCCTGTGTGTGTGCATACATGTGCTCTCTCTCTCTCCCTCTCTCTCAAACACACACACACACACACACACACACACACACATACACACGCAAGACACAAACTCCACCTATCGGGGTTATTGTGAGGATGTAACGTGACAATATAGCACTATAGCAGTTAACTACTTCTGAGTAACAAACTACCCCAAAACTTAGCAGCTTAAAATAACACATATTTATTATCTTGCCCAATTTCTGAAGATTGGAGAACCGAGACGTGGACTGACTGGGAGGCTGTGGCTCAGGATCTCTCATGAGGTTGCAGTCAAGTATCAGAGAAGGCCGCAGTTATCAGAATGCTTAACGGGGATCCACTTCCGGGCTCACTCTGTGGTTGTGGTTAGGCCTCCATTTTTTGCTGGCAGTTGGTCAAATGGTTTAGTTTTTATGTGAGCTTCTCCATAAGGGTACTCTTGACATGGTGGCTAACTTCCCCTGGAATGAATGATCCTAGAGAATGTGTGCTACCATGATGTAAGGCATAGTGTCTTTTAGAATGCAGTCTTGGAAAGTGATATGCCATAAATTTTGCATATTCTATTGGTCACACAGCTTAACCTTGGTACAGTGTGGGAGGGGAACACAAAAGGTTGTGAATACCAGGAGATGTAGAACATTGTAACCAGCCATTGGAAGCTGGTTACAAGTGGCCAGAGGAGTGACTGGCACATAATTATTCATTAGTAGCTGCTATTATTTTCCCAATGCTTACAGACTGCATGGGATGACAAGATTTGAACATGAAAAGATGAGAGAGCTTGTCAAAGTAGACTTGAATTGGATGATGTTCAATTACATGGCAGAAAAGGGTGTGCTGGACAAGGGTGGAAGCCAGGGCAGGCTCCCTGGCAGAGGTGAAGAGGACAGGAGAAGCCAATCCAGAGAGGAGTCAGTTAAGTATGGCAGGCACTACTGGTTGCCTTCCTACAGCCAATTTCCTCTTCCTCATTCTAGTAACAAGGTACCCAGACACAGGGATGATCCAAACCATTCATGGAAATGCCTTCCTCTTCACCAGTGAGTAGTCCAGGAGTGGACATGTGACCTCATTTTAGTCAATGAGATGTAAGGGGATGGTCTGCTTGAAAAGATCCCTTCCTGGATGACACAGGCATGAGAGAAGAAGACCCTTTATACTCTTATAAAGTAGGGAGGACATGGCGCTTGGTGCCACATCAGCCATTTTGTGATCACAAGAGGAATCCCTCTCAGAGCTTAGAATTGGAAAAGCCCAGGTCATTAAACATGGTTGAGTCACCAGACAAACCTGAACCTACCTTCCTTCCCTCTCCTTGTTAAGGAAACAAAAGGTTTAAGCCTCTTAATTAGATATTCTCTTATTTGCATTCTAACTGATTCAGTGAGCAAAGTATTCCAATTCCCTCTGGGTTTATTTCCTTTTCCCAAGGAAGATAGAGTGGAAATGTAAACAAGAAAGTAACTTGGCCTTGGAGGCTGGAGTCCTTGGTCTAACCCCAGGTCTGCCTCTGAGTTGGCCTGTGATCTTGAGCAAGTCCCTGCCCCTCTGGATCTCCAATAATTATAGCTAATATTTACTGACTGCTTACTGTGTGCCAAGCACTCTGCTAATAGCTTCCCTTGCATTATCTCATTCAATACTCACATCAACTATAGTGTGTCAATATTATTATTCTCTTTATTTTATGGATAAGGAGACTGAGGCCCAGATACATTAGGTAATTTGCCCAAGGTTACACTCAAAATTAGTGCTGGACCTCTGGATTCTGAATTCAGGCTCATCTCTCTCTAAAGCCCAGGGTCCTGACCATAATGCTGTACCGCCCAGCAGTAAAAGGGAGTCTCTGGACAAAACGACCTCTAAGGGCCTTTCCAGCTCAAATATTCTTTGCTTTGCTGTCCCATTTCTAGCTACATGATGAACAAACCAGCTTATCCTAGAGAAGAAGGAAATAAAGACTGTCTTTAACCATCTGAAAAGCTGTCATGTGAGTGGCAGATTAGACTTTCTCAGTGTAGCTCAGAGGACGTGAACTGGACCAGTGTGGGGACACTACAGGAAGAGAATGCAGCTTACATAAGAAAGAACTTTCTGCCATTCAGCAGGGAGTAGAGGTATGCACAGAGATAATGATTCCCTTGTCATGAAACTTATGCAAGCATATGTTTGATAAACCTTTGACAGAAGCATTCTGTTGAGTAGGTATGGGAATAAATAAATGGCTTAAACCTTATGGCAGAAATAAAACGGGAAAATACACTAGAATACTCTCAGCACCATAACTGATACAAATAGTGGGAGTCAATAAATGGGTTTCTTTTCCCTTTTAACACTGAGATTCTTTTAAGATTCTCCAGTATGGACTTTTGGCTCTTTGGCTCTGGTATTCTACAGTTCTATAACTTCAACACACTGCGTTCTGTCCTGCTAAATTGGTATGGTTTTAATATTCCAACTATCCATGGCTGTGTGGGTCTAGACGTTGAGCGGTCTATGATTTTGTACCTAGTCTCTAGCTTTAAGAATCCAAGGTTCCAGCAGCTCCAGAAATATGAAGGAGTTGTTTCAAATGCTGTACGTCAGTGATCTGGACATAACACTGGGTTACTCCCTCTGTCCATCTTACCTCTCCAAAGCTATCCCCCACCCTAGCCTTGCTCTTCACTCCAACCAACCCTCCTCTGATCTCTATACCATCCTCACTCTGCTGTCTCCTTAAACACTGAGGAGGCACATTCACTGCCTATCTGTTGGCAATTATTCATTGAACAAGGATCTTCTCTGTGCCCAGACTTGTGCTTACTTTAAAGGGGATATAAGGGAATGAGAAGGCCTAAGATTTAGGGACCCAAGTCTCTTGCTTTCCTTTAAGCTCATTTCAAGCTAGTCTCTACCAGAAAATTTTCAATCATTCACACAAAATATCTAGCACCAGTAACCTCAATCACAAGTGTGAATATCTGAGTTCTTTGGTTATTGTGCACATTCTAACTTCTCTGTTCATCCTTTCTCCTTGATTATAACTGAAGTTTCCTCCCTAAATCAAGAGCATGTCTCCTCAGTCAGACTGATATTTTTCCAGAGGAAGACCAGGTATTCATCATCAGACTGGAAGCTCAATGTAGACATGGGCCATGCCTCCTTATATTATACTTAAGTTAAAATTAAAGATACAGTGATGTTCCTCCACCAGACTAACAAATTCTCAAAGGCAGCTCCTAACTATCATTGGGCTGAGGATTTTCTAAAAGCAGAACTCACATCTCCCTTTAATATGTGAAAGTCCCCAAGGCCAAGAAAGGGCTTCCACCCTCATACTGGGGTCTATCTCCCTGACAGCAAAGGGTCTAGGGCTCATCCCTCTCTTCCTATTTCTTCAATCCCAGCTGAGGGCTCTAGCCACAAGGGATATTTTCCCTAAAGAAAATAAACAAATAGATGAAAAAGGGAAGATTCAGATTCAAGCCTCTCCCCAGCACGTCCAGACCTTTTCTTACTCTGTCCTGGGCCATCTTCTAAAAGCTGCTGTCCCTTTGCCTCTCCCAGCAACTCAGAGCAGTAAGTGAAGATGTCAGCACCTTGGACAGCGCCCAACCCATTATAGTTCTCGGAGCCACCGGAAGCCAAGCTCTCGAACTCCCTTAGCCTCTGGGTGATGGATTTCCTCGTTTCTCAATTTGATTAAAGCCCAGTAGATAACCAGAGCGCATTGTTCCTTTCTCTTCTCTCTTCCTGATGAACATAATTAACTCCGTCAGGCTGGGAATACTTGCTCTTAAATAGTGCCTGCCCAGCTCCCACCCAGGCATGCGTCAGTGATACACAGTCAAAACGTTTGGAAGATACACAGTCCTTCCTGGGGAATGGAAGTGGGAGAGGAAGCTCTTCCTGAGATCTACAGGGGCTGTGACTGGAGACTGAAAAATGGTGGTTGGATAAAGAAAACCTTGAGCTGAAAGTCAGGAAATCTGAAGTTTGTTCTGGCTTTGCCACTAATCCAGATACGATCTAGAACAAGTCACATGCCCTTTATGAGCTTGTTTTCCCATTTAGAAAGTAAAGATATTGGATGAGAACATTTCAAATGCCGTGTTCAGTGCTTAGATTCTATGGGAAGGGTTAAAACAAAGGGAAAGGTCACATCGCAAGCTTGTGACAAAGCTGGTTTTGAATTCATGACTTTACTTCAGTGCTATTTCCCCTGCACAGAGCTTCTCCCTTTCTCCATATTACAGAATTTCTTGCCTAGGGATGTGGCTAAGCAAGCTGAAGACAGGGAGAATTGAGATTATTGATGCCAACAAAAGAAATTTAAGATGTGGAAATGCTGATGTCTCTGACGAGAGCAGAGAACATAGTAGAATTAATTAAAATTAGGGGGGAAGGACCACCTGATAGAGACAGAAATTCAACCCCAAACTCAGAGAATCCCAGAGAGGTTTTGTTACTTCTCCAAGGCCATCCAGCAAGGCAACTGTAGAGTCTTCTTAAAGAGAAAGACTAAACTCTTATGCTGATTAAGTATTTGTGGGTATCTCTGTCAAAGAAGGAACAATATTAATCACCACATATGTATTAGGTTACTAAAGTGTGCCCAGCTCTGTATTTGGTAGTTTAGTGGGGATACAAAGAATAAGACATGAATTCTGTTCTCTGTTTCTTTGATATGCTACTTCTTTTACTTAGAATTACTTCCAAAGCATTTGTGTATGTCCATATACTGTTGTTCTACTAAGGCCCAAACCAGAAGTTTACCTTGGCGGGAAGATATCCATAACCTTATCCAGATACCACTTCTCCCTCCTCTGAATCCCCAAAGCATTTTCATCATTCCTGTTTTACAGTACTCGGCATCATCTGCTTTAATTGCTCCCAAAGGGTGAGCGCCTGTATTATATACTCAGTTTTGAATCACTTAGAATACTCAAGACAGACTTGACATGTACTAGAATCCCAGTGAGTACAGATGATGAATATAGATGTATGGGTGACTGGGACAGGGAGGAGACGAAGAGACGGATGTGTGGATTGATAGGTGGTTGATATTGGTAGAGGTGAATGGATGGAGGTACAGTTAAGTATTATGATCAGATAGGTAGATAGAAATGCATAAATGGGAAAATGGGCTGGTTGGTAGGTATGTGGATGGACAGGTGAATGAGTGCATGAATGAATCTATGGGCAGCTGAGTAGAACAGTATGTAGGCAGAGAGTCAGGTTGGTGAATTGACAATGAATAAATACTATGGATGAATGGGTAGATGGATAACTGCATGATTATGTGAGAAATGTCAGGGTGGATGGAAAGAATGATGGGGAAGAAACATGGAGATGTTCCTAATATCACAAAGATCATTCTCATGGAGACTTTCCATTGCTAATGTTAGAAAAAATGATGGGAATTTGCTGACTCTGTGTGTAAGCTGAGTCAAAGTGTGCTACAAAGCCTCAAAAGATCTCAGGCAATTTTAGGCTGTGTCCGTGGAACTCTAAGATCAGAAAAGGTGACTGTCCTGCCCTGGCATGTTCACACTGTCCTGGAGTCTTTGTTCTGTCCTGTGCATCTGGGGAGATGATGATCTCCATGGCTTGTCCACAGAAGAGATACGGTAGGAGTAATATGTAAAGTCTACCATATAACTGGTGAAGAGCCAGGAGTGTTCAGCCTGAAGAAGAGCAATGATCATGTCTCAAGGTCTGGCTGCCTGTTCTGGGGCATGTCCTGTGGCCCCCGAGGCAAAGCTGGGTCCCAGAAGTCACAGGGCTGATGTCTCAGCCCCATGTGAGAAAGGCCAATACACAAGAGAAGGACTATTTTAGAGATGTGAGCCCCCCCATCTCTGGGGGTACACAAGTAAGATCTGGACATTCTCTATCAGAGAAACTGCAAAGTGAAGATTTGCTTGGTATAGAAAGTAAATAGAGACAATGCCAAGGTCTCTTTCCACCCCCAAATTATATCATCTATTCATCTCTCAACAAATTATGTTTAGCTGTGCCCTGTGCTCAGATTGGAATGCAGGGAATAACTGTTTGGGGTTTGGGGAGATTTGAGAGAAAAGCAGAGTTTATGGGACCCTCAACTTTCTCTCCCTGTAGGACTAGGGTTTGAGAAATGAGGAGGAGATGAAAATGTCTTTTCAGAGACCCAAATGACTGGGAAGGGGGAATTCAGAGCCACACAGAGCCAATCCATGACCTAGATTCCCTGTAATTAATGAGCCTACATCACTGACGTGTTGGCTTCTGATCAATGCTGCCTCCCCAACCCCGCCCAACTCTCTGGTATGAGAAGATTAAATCAATTAGGAGGAGGAGATCTGGCTGGCGCTGGTTGGGAACAGAGGATAATTCACTTACATAACAGGGGATTGAGGTTTGGACTTGGCCGTTGAGTAGTGGGAGTGGGTCCTAGACCCCAGGCCTTTGAGGAGAGACTTCAGGAGTTAAGTGTGAATGCAGAAAGGTAAAGGGGATCCAGGGAAATGAGGAGTGATGACCCCAGGCACAGGCCCATCTTTTGTGTTCCTGCTGAGAACTAACCCCGTTTTCTGGGTTGAGAGAGGGCCAAATTGAAAAATTACTCTTCTAACCCCAAATGAGAGGGGTCCCAGCTGCTAGGATCATTCAACAATGAAAATCTGATCAAACCTCTCTCCTTAACTGGCATTTAAGGTCCTGTAACCTCTCCCACCACGTGCCCTGCCTCCGAGGGGGTGGGGTAGGTAGAGAGGAAACAAACTCGTCCTGGTTTTCCCTCTGGGCCAGATCCTGGCTAGGTACTGAAGGCACAGAGAGAAACAAGCCCAGCTCCCTCAGAAGTGTTGCCTTCTGAAGAAGACACACACCTGCAACCCTCTGTGCCAAGCAGTGAAATAGAGGACTGCATGGCAGGGTCCAGAGGCAGGGTCCACAATGACGGAGGCCTCCCAGGGCCCATTCCAAAAAGCTCCCTAGAGGAGGCAATGCTTGCACTCAGTGAGCCTTAAAAGGATGGATTAGTGGGAGTTCTTCAGGCTGACTTGGTTGAGGGAGGGCCCTGGGTAGAGGGAACAGAATGTACAAAGGCATGGCAGTGAGACAGCTTGGCATTCATTCAAGAAACTAGTTGATGTGGATGGAGCCTATAGCAAAAGGCAGGAATAGGGGAGATGAGGCAAGAGAGGTAGCCAGGTCCAGGTCTCACTTCTGATGGCATGCCAAGAAAGGACAGAAGCAATAATCCCAGAGTCTCTGATCAATCCACACTTCCTGAGCACTGACAGTATGCTAGGCTCGAGGTGGGATTCAGGCCTGGCTGGAGTTCCACTTGTGGGCTAGGCCTGCCTGCAGCCCCTTGCCTAGGATACGCAGGCAAGCAGTCTTACTGGTCAAAATTGAGCTGGCCTCTGAGGGTCTGCTCCTGATACCTAACTGGCCTCCTGAAGACCAGTCCTATGGTGAGCAAGGTCCCCATAAGCAAATTCAGATAGGTGAGAGGCAGTGATGGGCTGAGATTATATCCTGGGGATGGAGGCAAGGTATGGATGAAGAAATGTTTAGGAGGTGCACTGGAAGGACATAGCCAGGGTTTTACCTCCGGCCACGCCATCCGATGGGAAACCCAGGTCAGGAGGGGGAGAAAATGAGCTGCAAACATTTCAGGTTGCTTAAGTCACAGGATAAACCAGGTGGAGGGAGGTCCAAAGAGCCTTAGGCATTCAAGTGAACCACACACAAGCCGCCTGTAGGAAGCAGGCATGTAGAAATCCTTCCTTTCCTTCATTCTTTCCTTCAGCAGCTCTAAGTAACTCCTCTCTCCAGGCAGGCTCTGGGCTGAGCAGTGAGGCACGGATCTAGGATCAGCCTGTTCTTTGTCAAAAAGGCCAGCAGTAAGCACAACACTTCTGGCACATCCAGGACTTGTCTGCATTAAAACTTTGGCTGGTAATTAAAGCCAGTGCCTGAAATTTATTTTTCTGTTGAAAAATTTAGGAACTAATCTTTGTGGTGGCAAGCAACAGAAATTGACTCAGATGAAGCAAAACAGAAAAAAATTATTAGCAGTCCCACTGGTCATCTCAGAATGGATGAGGAAGCTGGAGAATCAACTGAGTGGGCACCTGAATTCACAGCCAAGGTCATACAGTAGGAAGAGCTGGTCCCAACGCCTCTACTGGCATGGTCTCTGAACATCTCCATGGCACTACACCTCCACTGTTGTGTGACAGGAGCACAGACATAGTCTAATGAATCTTCTTCCCTGCCTCACTGTCACATCAAAGTCCTGAGCCAGAAATGGCTGGCCAAATTCCCAGGGGGTGACAGTGGGAAGAGTATCTGGCCCCTCGAAGCTTTGAAGTGGAAGGTGGGATCCTAGCTTCCATAAGGACTCACTTGGGCAGGGGGTTCATTCAAAATGTAAAAAGGGATTTGTTTTAGGCAGCAAAAAATGTGACAAATGTCCACTCCATTTTTACTGAGGACTCAACTAAATGCTGGATGTACTGCCAGGTGTTTTATATACAGAGACTTGCAAGGCAATTCTCTAACTGGATAATGGCTGATCTCATTTGATGGCTGAGGAAACTGAGGTTTTAGAGATGAAAGTTAACTTTTCCAAAGTCACTCAGCTAATAAGTGATAGAGCCAGGATTTGAATACAGGTGGGTTCTTTTTGTTGTTGTTATAGAGACATCATGCTGTCTCCCAAATTGTAAACAGACCACTTGTACTTATGGTTCCTAACACGTTAAAATAAAAAACCATGTGGGGGCACAGAAGAATGTCAGAAAGTAAATATTCCAATGTCTTCACAAAATGATTGATGGGATAATTGAGGGTTTTTTCCTGTTTTATGTTTCCCTGTACTTTTTTTTTTAATTAAGGGCATGCTTTACCTTAATAATCATGAGAAAAAAATAAAAGTAAAACAGTTTTAGAGATCAGAGCAGTATTAACACAATTTTGGAGAAAATATGCATAGAAAAAAGACGGGAAGGAAATTTGTCAAAAATGTCTCTGGATAGTGGGATTATTGGTGTGTTTATTTCTCTTTTAACCTCCATTTTTCAATTTCTTATAGTGAGCACACTCAGGGAAAAAAAAAAAGGCAAAAACCTTAAAAAAAAAAAAACCAGGCATATGGGGCACCTGGGTGGCCCAGTCAGTTGAGCATCTGGCTTCGGCTCAGGTCATGATCTTGCGGTTTGTGGGTTTGGGCCCCACGTCGGGATCTGTGCTGACAACCCAGAGCCTGGAGCCTGCTTCGGATTCTGTGTCTCCCTCTCTTTCTGACCCTCCCCTGCTCACACTGTCTCTGGCTCAAAAAATAAAAAATAAAAAGAATTTTAAAAAGGCACAAAATTATATTAACAAAGAGATGATACTGCTGCGTTTTGGTCCTTTAAGTTCCCATAGACATGTCCCATAATGGTTTGGAAGTAAAGGTAGCTCTGAGTTTTGTGGAGTAGCCCGGCAGTCCCCTGCAGCGTCTCCTGCCAGAGCTGGCCCAGCTGGCAGGGACCACAGTCACCACGCTTCTCTCTGGCTGAGCGCTCTGAGCCAGGGTGGGACTAACTCAACACCCCCACCTCTTCAACAATGTGTGCGTTCTCAGGCCCTGCTACACTGTAAGGACTCAGCCCCTGAAGCTGAAATCCTCTGTGTTGGTTTTATCTCTCGTTTCACAGACTTCAAGGTTTGATTTTCCTCTGTGAATGGGGCAGGGTTGATCAGTGGTGTCAAATTTAGGCCCCTCTGAGGTGCCTTCTGCTTCTCCAAATCCTAGGTGCAAGCCCCAAGTCCCCTCTCTTCCCTGCATAGCTCCAGCTCCAGTGCCGTGGATGGACGGAGGATGGAGGTTCAGTCCTGTCCTGGCCTCAGTCTGGTGAGGGAGCCAGTCCTCCAACCTCAGGGAGACTCCAGAGTATTCCCTGCCTTAGGAATATCTCAGTCAGATGGAAGAGGAGGTCCTTATTTTACATGAGTTCTGAGATGGGGAGAAAAGACAGGAGAGTGGGGCTAATTCTCATACAGGAGAAAATTGGTCTCAGCCAACCTGGACTCCAGAAACTTCTGTCCCAGGACTCCCATACCTTTCCAACACCTACTCCAGGTGGTACAGTCAACTACCACAGCCTTCCCTGGCCTCCAGGGGCTCTGCTCCCTTCCCTTCTCCACCTCTCCAATCATATAGAGCTTCCCTATGCCTTGTGCATCCTCCACTCCAATTCCCCCCCCCAACCCCACACAAAACAGGAGTCCCTCCACCTGCCTCCCCTGCTCCTCAGTTTCTCCCTGGCCAAAATGAGGGAGCCAGATACTCTTGAAGGTCCTCCAAACCACTGGAGACATTCTGCCTCTCCTTAGCCCCTTTCCAGGCCCCTCCCCTCCCCTCTCCCTTACAAGCTTCTTAACTAATCTGCTCCCTTTCCTCCTCCTTCCAGGTATGCCTCCTTCTTGAGAAGCCCCCAGAATCTCCAGGCTAAGACCCACTCTGGCTCTTGCAGTGACCAAGCTGCTGCAGTAAAGGATGCAGTGGGGTAGAGCAGAGGTGGCTAGGGAGGGAGGAGGGCTCAGGCCAAGGCCGAGGTTGAGGAGGCTGGGCAGGGCAGACGGCCAGCCCTTTGGCCCGGGCCAAAGCTACCTCAGCAGCTTCTGCAAACCTTAGCAAGGCATCTATGCTTGGGTGGAGCTCCAAAGTTGAGAAGCTCATGGGGGAGGGGAGTGCCTGCTGAGGTCAGCACAGCCTCCAGAAACCTCTCCAGAGGAGGAGGAAACCACAGAGAGTCCCAGCCCAAACTCTGGACTCAGGGATAAGAGGAAATGACACTCCTTACTCCCTAGGGGAAATGACTCAGGTTCAAGGAAGCTAGAATCCAGGGCAGAGACAGTCCCCAGAGGATACCTGCTGAGTATAAGAATCTCCCTCACTCCCCCACAGGCCCATAGAACCTCTGCTCGTGTGCCTTCCAGGGCAGGAAGTTCATTCCCTTCTATGGTAGCCTATTCCTCAGAGAGCTTCTTCATGCATCAACTATCAAATGCCTCCTCTGTGCCAGAATCTGTGCTGGGCTCTGGAAATGCAGACATACATGTGGTTCCTGCCCTCAGGGAGCCTGCCATTGAAGTGGGGAGACAGACCTGACCACACACTGCAGGAAGAAGTGGTGGAAGCCCAGAGGCTGTCCTGAGCCAGCTTTGGGGTGGAAGTGGGGTCTGCCTCTCAGAGCAGACAATGGACTTGGGACCCTCAGTAAGCAGGCAGCTTCAACTGCCACCTAAACACTGACAACTCCAGCTTTGCATCTCCAGCCCTGACACAGCTCCTGAACTCCACAAATATCCAACTGTCCTTCATCATCTCCACCTGGATGCCTCTGTATCTCTACTTCATCAGCAACAAGGCAAGTGCACCCTCTGTGCCCACTCCTTTCCTGGTCTTCCCGCTCACAGCGGATGGTCCTATCATCCACAAGCCAGATATCCTGGAGCCGTCCCTCCCCTGCCCCACTATCTGGTCACCGGGCCCTGAGTGACAAGCCCATCACCCCTCCCACCTCCACACTACCACCCAACCCCAGTGCTGTTGTCGCCCACCTGTACCCCAAGTGCCTCCTTTGTCATCTCCCACTTGGCCCCCTCCAATCACAAAGTGATAGTGATCTTTCCGGAAAGGAAAGCAAACTGTCACCTCTCCACTTAAAAGCCTTCAGTGGCTACTTTGGGATAAAGGTTAAAATCCTGACAAGACCTGCAAGGCCTGGCCTTTGCAGATCTCGCCAGCTGTATCTCAGCAACCCCCTCCTCCATCTCCTGCCCTCCCATCTCCGGCCCACCAAGCTTTGTCCCCTGACCTCAGGCCTCTGCACACGCTATTTGCACGGATGCCCCATGGGCTCAAAGACTTAGGTTGCCCTCTTGGTCTCTTCCAAATGACTCCCAGGACATCCGCTCTTTGCACATTCCTTGGCCCTGAGCACCAATCTCTTGCCCTTGAAGGAAAAGCTATGGACACAGCCTATGGCTACAAAGTAGCCAGAACCTCCCAGAACCTCCCAGTGTTCCCAGAGGAAAAGCCCTGACTCTGGCTCCCAGATGCCTTCTAGATTTCCGCTGACCCCTCTACCCGCCACCCCTGCTCTCTTCTTCCATTCCTGGGCTGGAAGCTGGGGGTGGAGAATGGGGAATCCTCCCTATCTTCCCAGCCCAGATTCTTGGTGGGCCTTACAGTGGGGCCCAGAGCTGAGGGTGAAAGAAACGGAGTGCCCGGGGCTGGTATACTCCATCTGGACCTGCAAGCCATGTGCTCCCTGGGCTCCCAGACAAGCCAGTCATCCTCAGGCCTCAGGCCAGGAGCACCTCCTCTCTGCAGTGTGCCAGGACTCCCTGAAGCAGGAGTCCCGTTCTCCCAGGGATCCGGTGGCAAGCAGTACACCTGGCACTACCAATGTGCCTGTTGTGTTGGTTTCTCTCTCCAAACAGCTCAGCCTGCTTAGGAGCCACATGTTTTCCCCTCTGCACCCCAAGCCTGGCTCCAGGGTGGTCCCAAAAGAGAGACTCAGAAAAGGCTCAGCATTACAATGTGGGACTAACATCACATAACTCTGTTTTTCTTTTCTTTTCACATAACTGCCATTAAGCTCCAATCTCCTTTGTCATGGACATTTTGTGAGAAGATGGACCTATGAGTCTGACCAGCCTCAGCTTCTCCCCTTACTAGCTGTGACCTCAAGCAACTGCTCAGCTTCTCAGAGCCTCAGTTTCTTCCCCTACAAAATGAGAACAGGGACACCTGGGTGGCTCAGTTGGTTAAGCATCAAATTCTTGACTTCAGCTCAGGTCATGATCTCACAGTTCCTGAGTTTAAGCCCCATATTGGGCTCTGCACTGACAGCGCAGAGCCCGCTTGGGATTCTCTCTTTCTGTCCCTCCTCTGCTGGCACTCTCGTGCTCTCTCAAAATAAATAAACTTTAAAAATGTTTTTAAAAATTAGAACAATATCCTCCTCTGAGATTTTTCATAACTAAGTGAGCTATCTTACGCAAAAGTTATGGTATACAGTATGTGCATAACAATTCCTTTCCCTCTCCCCACCCCAACCTTTGAACCCCAACAGAAACTTGGCATTTATCTCCATGAACTTGAACCTATGGCTGTCACCTATATATCAAATCAATCCAAATCACTTTGAAACCCAGACCTGCCACCTGACACAGTCACCCTTCTGTCTGCAGATCTGATACACATATTTTATATTTGGTTTCATCCAAGTCCTTCAAAAATACATCAGACCAAGCATGTCAGCATGGAAGACTAGCCATGGGCAGGCTACAGTCTGCCCTCCAGACTGCCATTGATCCACTAATCAATTTTCCTCTGCCAGCTGTCCAGGCAGCTAGGGATTCCCCTGAGTAGCACTATTTGATCCCGCCCCTCGTCCTGCCATAAAAATACCTTGGGAGATGTTCCAAATGCCTTTTTGAAAATCAAGATTCTTAGGACTCTGAAAGACCCTGACTTATCATCCAGGGTCTCCTAAAGAAGGAGAGAGGGGAGATTAGCCTGACTTGCTTTAAGTAAACCTCTGCAGGGTCCTGGTGAGCCTTGCATTTTTGTCTTATTTTTCAATGGTACAAATCATTCTTTTTCTGTCTTTGTTAATGCTGTTAAATCTGAAGAATTTTTAGTCTTCAGTGAAAAGTCTCACTTAGAAATGATCTAACACAAGCAACTTGCCTACAACAGTGGGCTGTTGGCTGAAAGCAGTTCAAAACACTTAAATGAGAACCTCCCTCTATCCCAGGAAATCTGCCTTCCAAATGAATGAAGGTTTTCTATAGGAAGGTAAATTTCCACCCTGCTCTTTTGACCTGTTACAAATGTGCAATGGTGAAATTCAAATAATCGCTGCCTTCTTATAATATTGAGTCAAACATTCACTTGTTAAAAATATAACAACACCGTGTCTTAATAAAAGCTTAGCTGTATATTTTAAGACCTAGAAAATAAGCTTAGCCAACTATGATTTTCAAAGTTTTGTAATACGGGGAACATAAAAAGCCAGACAAGAGGGAGCATAATGAAATCCTGCAGGACTAATTTGTAATTAGAAAACCCCACGCAATTCTTCAGCCAAGGATAATGGTGATCCATCTTAAAAACACATGTGTCCCATGCTGGGCACTGATGAGGCTAATCAGACACACTCCACTGACATTTTTCACAATACCAAGGGGCCGCTAATTGCTGGTGGGTGCAGACAGGCAAGTTTCTGCTGCTCCTCTCAGGAGATGATGATTAAAAGCAGGCCTGGAGCCAAAGGGCCAGGGGTGGAATCTCAGCCCTCCTCCTACTCACTCTGTGGCCTTGGACAAGTTGCTTACCCTCTCTGGGCTTCAGTTTCCTCATCTTTAAAATGAGGGGTAGTGGTTATAAAGATAGCCACCATGTGAAGTCTGCCTCACCTAAAATGTGTTCTCTCCTACTCCCCAGTTACCGCTGGGGTGCTCATAGGCAGGGCCAATGGAGGGTCCTCTTCCCTCTCCCCATCCCGCTGCCTCTCTCCTCCGTTAGGGACACTCAGCTCCTGCCAGAAGATTCAGCCTATGTAGAGGGGTGCTGTGCCCATAGTAGCCCTACCCTGAGGCCTGGTGTGTTCTCTCCTCAGTGCCCCCCAGCCCGCTCTGGACCACAGCCTGGCCCTGGCCCAGCTGGCCTGCTGGTGATCTGCCCAGGCTAAGCAGAGGTGGCTTGGCTCCAGCAGGGGCTAAAGGTTCTTCATTTTGTTTTCTGTTCCAGCTTAACCATCTGGGGTGGGTGGGAGGGTAGGAGGAGTGGCAAAGAGGAAAGGAGAAATGCACTGTTCCTGCACTTCCTCCTCCCCTGCCTCCCCCACGGCCAGGCACAAGCTGTGTTCAGTCCAGCACTGTCCTCAGCCCCAGGAAAGCTGCTCCAGGGGTCCCCTGCATGATGTCTCAGGGGATAGAAGTGATTTGTCTCTCTACTGCCTCCACCATCCCTCCCTCCCCCCCTTTTTTATGTCCTTCCCTGGTTCAGCCTGTCCTGCCTGTTGAGTACAACAGCTCTTCTCTGCACTTGCCACGTGTCTGCCCCTCCCCAGGCCGAGCACTGGGGCACAGGAGATGATGCAGGCGAGGGCTCTGCCCTCCAAGCACTCATCTTACAGCACCAAGAGCACAGGCTGCCGAGCACAAGCCTAGGATGGACTCTCCACTCGGCCCCTTTTAAGCTGTGTGATTTTGGGTCAACTACTTAACCTGAGGGTCCACTTCTTTATTTAAAACTTGAGGCCAAAGTACCTCCATTTCAGGACCACTGTGAAAATTAAATACAATCATGTATGTAAACCTCTCAACTCAGCACACTGCATACAGAGGATGCTCACTCAAGTCTGTCTGCCTTCCCTCCCTCCCGTCTTCCTCCCTCCCGCTTTTCCCAGAGCCAGCTGTCTCTTCCAGAGGAGAGGGCCATGTTCTATGCATAGATGTTGAGACCTTCCCCAGCTGGGGGTCCTAAGAGCCAGGGTCAGATGGGCTTGTGTGGGGCCAAGCCCCATGCTGTGTAGTGTCGGGGTACAGACCAGCCATGGCTCTGCCTGCCAGGTGCTTTCTTTCAGAAGTAGACTCAGGCCTCTGACCTCCTTTTCTCTCTCCCAATGGCTAATTAGGGCCGATTGTGGGCTCCTTTTTAGCCTTTCCTTTTCTGAACTTCCAACTGGCTTCTTTTTTCCTTTCCTAGGGCAATGCTGGGGACATACTAGCAGGGCCAAGCTGAAGCCCCCGCCATAGGCAGGCAATGCACTAAGGAGGGGTGAGAGCTGTTTGTCCTGGGTATGCCACAGGAGCTGCTGAGGCAGACTTCAGGGTTGGTCCAACAGGGAACTGCACAGGCTGCTGTCCACCCATCTGGCCTGAAGTTCCTGTCTTAAGTCCAGGAATATGTGGGGCATCCAGTAATCAGTGTTCTGGCTGGCCTTCAAGGTCCTCCTGTCCACCCACAGCCTTCCAGAGAGTGACGAGCTTCTAGAGATCCCCAGGGATATCATGCCCTTATAAATTATGTTGGGGGAGGAAGCTACCCCAATGCACCTGAAGCTGATGCTTTCTCTATCATTTTGGGACCCAGCTGGGGAAATCTAGGGACTTAGAACCTGACCTACTGGGGGAAACCAGCTCTAGATCATCCTGATAAATGGCCAACATGAGGCTAGAAAGGCAGAAGCAACTCTGGGGTGGCATGAACCTCCATTTCTCGAGGCCTGGTCTGGTGGTAATAGATGGTCTAACTGCAAAAGGCAGGGCTCTCTGCAGGCTCCTTCATGAGCTGGGAGCTCCAGCACTCCAGAGATGGGAAATGGGTGAGTCAGGAGTCCCAGGGCCATGGATTAGCAGCAAAGGGGGCCAAGACCTAAGGTGGGATCCAAACATCTTTAATTGCTAAGAAATGATGGAGACCACAGTGAAATAAAGCTGCTCCAGGTGGACAGAGAGGAGAAGGGCCAGGCAGGGCCACCACTTACAAGGAACCACCATCAGTGGAAAGGGTAGGCAGTTCAGGGTGATGTCATATAGGATCTCTGAGCAGAAGCAGAGAAAGACACAAAGGAGGCAGAAGACAGAGGAGTCATTAGGAAGGCTTCCTGGAAGAGAAGTGTTACTGTGAAGGTCAAGAAATCTGGTGTCAAGGTTTAGGAGGTGAGCTGAAAGTGGGCTCACCAACCATCTTGAGAACCAAAGCCTGTGGTTACCTTTGTGTTCCAGGTGGGTGCCAGGGGAGTGATGCTGGAATCACTCAGGCCAAGGTGTCCTCCACCCTCCATGCCCAGCGGACAGGAGGCTGCCACATGTTCTCATCACGCCTTCTCACCTGGAGCCAGAGCCTGCTGCCTGATGGCTCTTCTGTTAATGGCTTCCAGGTGTGTCCTTGGGCCCCTGGGGGAGACATCCTGGAGGACACACCCCCTCCAACCCAAGTCTCACTGCTCTGGTCACCTTCAGCTGCAGAACCTGGAATGGCCTGGGGCAGGCTGCGGAGCACTGGCACAAACTCACTGCGGGTGGGACGGGTATCAAAGGTCACACTATTTCTGTCTCTGATTGGCTGCTAAGCTTTGAGCCCCCCTCCTTAGGGTCACTTCTGGTCCCTGGCCCCATCGGTGCAAGGGACCCAGGGTAATATGAGAGTTATCCTATGGAATAAGTTGGCATGACGGCGTGTGTCTCTGGGGAGAGGGGTTGGCCTGGTGCCTCCTTAGGATATTAAACATGTCTGTGAGTCTCCAGGACTATGGCGCTGTTTCTTTCTGCACATCTGTAACTCTCTCTGTATGTCTGTCTTTGTAACCATTTATTTCTATTTCTGAGACTACATGTCCATGTGTTTCTCTGTGTATTTCACAGCAAAGCCTTCTCCGACCGTAACAACAAATTCCGTTTAGTGTTTACTGTCTAATAAATGAAAGTCCAGTATCACTCTTGCTGATTCACCTCCCTAAGGCCTTAAGTTTTCATTCCAGAGTTATTTCCAGCCTAAATGGGAATCTCATTCAGGCTTTGCTGGGGGTGACTTGGACGTAAGAAGGCAAGAGCCTCACTCAGGGGTGATGCACTGAAAAGCAGCAGTGCCCCTATGGCTTGGAACACACTCCAAGTTCCAAACATCTTGTAGTCACTGGGTCCATCTTTTGGTATTCCCCTGGTCTGGGATGATGCCTGAGTGAGTCTGTGTTCCTAGACCGAAGCTTATATTGACCACCAGCTTTATTATCACCATCCTCACCATTATCTCTTTCTGTATCACCATCACTACTATCATGACCACCATTACCATTATCATGCCTTCTACAATCCCTACCACCACCATTGCCATTGCATTACCACATTCAACACCACAACTAGCACACCATAATCACTGTCACCATCAATACCATGGTCAGAGATTTCCAGTTACTTTTCAATAGCTACTTTCCCTCCATTTTCAATAATAATAACTATAAGTTTTTTCTGGGCACCTGGCCTTCAAGTTAAAAGACTTATTTACCATGCTCTTTGAAGCTAGTTAGATGAGGCCATATAAGTGAAAGTGCTGGATAAAAGTATAGGAAGTGGCACCCTTATTTATCTTTTGTCTCCATTTGCTATCTGATGTGATGTCTGGTGCTCTAGCAGCCATTCTATACCAAAGAATGAGGACTATACCCTAAGGAAGGCAGAGTTGGGGCAGCTAGAAGGAGTGGTGGTTCTCATGAATGTAGAGAAACCATTCAGACTCTGGACTGTCTACATCTGGACATTTTTTAAAATGAAAAACAAATTTCTTTTATCATTAAGAGACCATTGTTTTGCACATCCTGATGCATACCACTGAACCTAATCCTAATTAGTATATATCACCACATATTAGTTTTCATTACTTGAGACGAATGATCTGTATGAGTGATGGGGGGGAGGGAGAGATAGGGAGAGGGAGGGACGGAGGTAAAGAGAAGAAGACATGGAAGGAGGGAGATGGAGGGAAGGAGAGAGAGAGGGGCATTGATTGAGAGATTTAATTCTAGGACACAAAAATGATTCTTACCTTCTGGAAGTAGTCATTCTGAGGCAGGCAGTGGCAATAAGGATAAAGACATTCAGCACCGTGGACAGATCCAGGAACTCTGTCGTAAGGGGAAAGGTGAGAAGTTTGGTGGTAGTGATGGTAGTTCTCTTCAGGATATGTTCATTAACCCACACTGTGCCAGGCAAAGGGATAAATACCAAGGCAAATTTCCACCACATCCACATTTAGCCCCCAAGACCAAAACAAGGAGACCAACATAAGACAGCTTCCTAAAGCAGAGGGAAGGGACTGAGAAGCCAGCCCAGGGGTAGGGCAAGAAGACCTTGTGACAGAATGAACAAATGCCAAAGAATAAAGGACTTTGTAGGTGGGGGGAAGGCTCCAGGTTGGAAGAGGGTGAGTGGGTCACTTGGTCTATCAATCGGTCTATAAAGGAGTGTGTCACAGTGGTTAGAGTTGTCAGGGCCCTTCTATTCATCAGTTACTTCATCAAAGATTCCAGTTTCTGCTCCCAGGAACCAAGATACATGCATGTAGGGGTATATGGTATCTATGACTAAGACTCTACAATTCTAATTCTAAGCCTCTGAATCAGTTACCTACTGCTGTGTAACAAACCACCCCCCTCCAAAACATAATGACTTCAAACAGCAACCACTTTATTTGTTCCCAATTCTGTGAGTCAGCAATTTTGGGCTTGGGTCAGCTCCATAGTTCTCCTGGTCTTATCGAGGGTCACTCAGGCAGCTGAAGATCACCTGGGAGCCGATTGGTCTAGAGGGCTTCAGCTGGGATGGCTCATTTCTGGCTTCTTCCCCTAAGAAGCTTGTCTGGGTGTCTACACATGGAGATGTCAGAGGACCCATAAAAGGAAAGTCCCAATACACAAGCACTTTTGAATCCTCTTCTTGCATCACATTTGCTGATGTCTCAATAGCCAAAGAAATTCAACTGGTCAAATTAATCAGTGTGGGAAGGGACAGCATAAAAGTATAGATAGAAATAGGCAGGATTCATTGAGGCAGAACATTAATATAACAACCTTCCACAAGTTCTAAGTGTTTCATTTACCACTACAAGAGTCTTACATTCTGATTTAAACAGACCATGGTTCTATGGCCTTCCAACTCTGTGGTTCTTATAATTCAGTGCTTTGATTCCGAGATCCTATACTTCTAAAAGTAGAAGGTTTGGAGTAGCTGAGGAGGATCATGAGGACCTGAGAGTGTTACAAGGAAGTTAAATTAAGATCACTCCTAGATCTAAGCAAAAACCCACTTGTCTCTCCCATTCCCATTCCTCAGCCCCCAACCTCCTGCATACAGCAGGGCAGTGGCACGATCACCAAACTGGAAATAAGAAAACCTGTAATGTAGGCCTTGTGGCATCATTAAATTTGCGGTGGCCTCCAAGATCATTCTTACAACCAACATAGGTATCAATTCCGATTTACCAAATGACACAGAACAGTGGTGAAGCCAGGAGAACTGGCCCCACTAACTTCCATTGTCAGGAGTCTGAACCTGGAGCAGTTTAGAGAGTTTAGCTCTCACCTCCTCAAACTGCATCTACAGCTGCAGAGACCCTGAGCTTTAAGGAAATTAAAATTTAAATAGGTGACTGCCCTTGATCTCTGTCATGACCTCTACTTGAAAAACATAGGAAGAAGAGGTAAGGGAAGGACGTGGGAAGGAAGGGGAGGGGAGGAGAGAAAAACCCCTAACTCTGCTCCTTTCCCTACCCTCCCCCCAACTCTTGCCCCTGACTCAATTGAATTTACACCAGAACCCTGGCCGGCCTTGAGCCTCAGTCTGCTCTTTCAGCTTCCCCAAGGAGAGGAGTGTGGAGGCAAAAAGATCAGGTCTCATGAAAGCTTTACAGCTAGAGGGACTAGCAGCAACTCACTGGCCAAACCACCTTGTAGCACAGGTAAGGATTTAGAAGCCCAAGGAGAGACATGAACCTGCTCACAGTCATAGAGCTAGCCACGAGTAGACCAAGACCAAAAACAAAATAAGGTCACTTCCCTTCTCTAAACTTCCATTTCCAATTCTTACCTGGGAGTAACAAACCCAGCCTGAAACCCCACTTAGAAACTGTAAAGCACAGTGCAAGGCTAATAAAGAATCAGGTTTTTCCCAATGGCCTGGGAGTCTTGGTGGGGGAAGGTGGGTTGAGGTGGAGACAGGAACACTTACGACTTTGAGAGGACTCATCCAGCTCATTTATTCTAGCCTTTCCCCAGAGGCCCAGACCGCAGAGTGGAGGAGGAGGGTATTAAATATCAGAGAGTTATTTAAAAGTCAGTTGCTGGCCCCTCAAAAGCAGAGTGTGGCCTCTGCTGACTCAATGGAGAAAATGAATCTTGGGCCTATGGATTTTCCTGTGTCTCATGGTCAGTGGGGGGGGGGGGGGGGGGGGGGGGGGGGGGGGGGGGGGGGGGGGGGCTGAAGGGGAGTGAGAAATGGGAACAGCAAAGCCTGCAGTGGAGTTTTCCCCTCCCGGCCAGTGCAGAGGTTACACTAGAGAAGAGAACCTAGGGCCTCCCCCACTACCTAATGACTGAGCTTCATCATGTTGGCCCTGCCCAGCTGCTCCTCCACTTGCCTCAAAGGAAGGTGGGAGCAGAGGAAAAGAGGAGTCTGCCAAGATAAAGGGACCCTAGGTATCCCAGGCTGTTACAGACCTAGGAAGACTGTCCTCCCCACCAGACTATGCTACAGCACTATATAGTTGGGATGGGGCCAAGTTCAAGGTCACACATCAAGGTGGGCAAATCACAGTATTGCCTTCCCTTCCATGACCCCCATCCCTAAAAGGTCAGGGAGCACAGGGCTGAAAGCCCTCCAAGATCATCCTGTCTACACACACACACACACACACACACACACACACACACGTTTTGCAGACAGGGAAACTTAGTCTGGAAAGGCAGACTTGCCTAAGGACTTCTGGAACACTGAGACACCTCTGATGAACAAGATGGAACTGGAGGTAGATGGGGAAGGGGCTACCTGGTGCATGACCTCAGGGAAGCTCCCAAACCTCTGCAGGCTCAGTGGACCTTACAGAGGGCAGGGCCCTTTGGGGAGAGGAGCAACCCAGTGAAGGAGCTGGAGTTAGGGGAGGGGACGGTGCCTCAGAAGGCTCAGAGCAGGGCTCGGAAGCCTAGTGGGGTAATAAATTCAAGAACTGGGTCCAGTGTAGCTGACACGGGGGTAGGGCAGTCACTCTGCTTGAGTGGGGCTAGGGTGACTCATTTGATTGAGTCCTAAAGAAACCCTGAGGTCCTGAGCTCTTTGCCCACAGGGTCCCCTGGGATCTAACCTAGTCACACTCTACAGAGAGAGAGCCTACGACTGGAATGGCTGCAGCATAGATGAGCATGAAACCTGAGCTACTGTTAGGCTTGGGTCTCTGTCAGTTGTGCAACCTTGGGCACTTCACCTTTCTAGATGGCTGTATAAACTGTAGAGGGGGACTCCTCACCTTGCCTGTCTCAGGATCAAACAAGAGATTTTTATTTTTTTAATTTAAAATTTTTTGTTAATGTTGTATTTATTTTTAAGAAAGAGAGAGAGAGAGAGACAGTATCAGCTGGGGATGGACCAAGAGAGAGAGGGAGATACAGAATCTGAAGCAGGCTCCAGGCTCTGAGTTAGCTGTCAGCACAGAGCCCGATATGGGGCTCAAACCCATGAACCACGAGATGATGACCTGAGCCAAATTTAGACACTTAACTGACTGAGCCACCCAAGGCCCCAAGAAGGAGATTTTTAAATCATTATTTCATCCATTTGGTCCCTCCTCCATGCTGAGCTCTGAGATGACAACATAGGAGACCAGACCAGTCCTGAGCTCAGTTGCTGACAGTTAGGGGGCTCGGAGGAGTGTCAGCCCTCTGATTGCTAAGTGACATTCAAAGGAGAGAGAAGGAAGCCATGAAGGCTTCCTGGAGGGGACAGAACTCAAGCTGAGCCCTGAGCGGGCTGTGCTGAAGGAACACAGTCAAGGGGAGAGAGGACGCCAAGTGGGGGAACAATGTATGAACAAAAATACTTCCGCTGGATGCATCAGAGAATGAATACAGCCCCAGACACAATTAGATTTACATTTACTGAACACCTACTGTGTACTGAATGCATGACAAGATGGAGAGGAAAGTTCTTCCAGAGAAAGAGACCCCAAAATAGCTCACAGACTTGGTTCCAGGGGAACTTGGACAGAGAAGGGGAACACCTGCTTAAAGAGGGGAGAGGAGGGAGGAGGCTGGGTAGGGGCATTCACAAAGACAGCAAGTAGAGACTCGTTTCTTTTACTACCTACCATGAATTTGCTATGCTGGGGGCAGAAGGAATATGCAACAGGGAAAATGACATGGGAGCTAATTGGTCCCAGAAAAGGGCAAAGCCCTGTCCTGTCACAGAAGGGACAAGGCCCCCAGACCCTAGTTGATAAGGCTTTTCTTGTTTCAGAGCACTCTCCATTCACATTGTCACAACAGCTCTCAGAAGACTAAGAAGAATAGGAATTCAGAAGCCCATCTATTTTCCAGAAGTTGACAGAGGTGGAGAGAGGGCCAAAGTGACACCAACCCACCCTGGCATTTGTTGCCAGCTTCTGTTTCCTGGGGTCCGGATGAGATTCCCTGTTGCACTGGCCCCACTAAGATGCAGCCACTACCTTGGACAATGCCTTGGGCAAGGAGCCTGGGTCCAGTGCCAGGCTAAGCCCAGACTGCCACTGGCTTTGAGGCAAGTCTCTGGCCCTCTGGCCTCAGACTCCCCACTTAAAAAACATAGTCATTGACTTATTCTCTGGGACCTGATGTTTCTAGGTTGTCTCTGGGCCTCTTTTCTCCAATGGAGATGCCTAGTTTCCCCACTCCCCCACCAAGGACTGCCTGCCATCCTATAGCCCTTTCTCAAAGAGGCCGTTAGCATACCAGGAACCAGCCACCACAGAATCCTAGAGAGAGGGTTCTGGCTTTACCAGTTGGTTTGTAATTCCTCAGAAGCTGGAGGCAGAAAGGGTTCTATACAGTGGGACAGGGAAGCAGAGACCTTTCCATTCATCCATCCATCCATCCATCCACCCACCTACAAACATTACATCACACTCTCTCGTGCTAGTCCTTGTACTGGAAACACAACAGGGAAGAGCCAGTGCCTCTCATTAGGGCAATGTCAGATCAAGGGCTTAGTGTTGACATGGGTCAGGGCTGGGGGGAGTGTCGTAGCTGAGGGCACAGCCCCAATGGCTGTTTGAGCACCTGTGCCCACACGAGAAAGACATCTCAGCCTGCTACTTATACAGACCAAGGGCATGATGGGGGGCAGGAATGGGCTCAGAATGTATTGTCCAATCTCTGGATGCACGTGCTTGCGTGCATGGATCTGTCAGCGTGCACCTCAGAGAATGTACCCAGGAACCCACATAACAGAAAAATGAATATTCGAGTGTGTATGCACTTATGAACATATGGACACATACCAGGATGTACTCAAATCTATGTTAACAGGTATGTACATTACATGTATGAATGAGCTTGCATGTACTCGCATGAGTCATATATGAGCCTGCCTGCAACCATGTGCAAGCTGGTGCACACAGTTCTATACATGCATATGCACACCCAAGTAAGTACGAGTCTGTATTTCCTCACATGTGGATGCAACTTGGGTTGTTCATGTGTCAAACTTGCCTCTGCATGTACAAGTACACATGTGTGTACAACCTACATGTACATCTTATAGACATATCCATCTGCATGTCCAAGTTACTGTTCTCATCTGCCGATACCTGGGAGTGATTATAAGAATGGGGAGAGAGATGGAAGGGGGAGGGGAGCCCCACCCCCCATCCCAGCATCAACAGACCTGGTCCTTGATGTTGTTGGTCTTTGCCTGGGACCTGGGCCACCGCAGGGTCTGCCTCTTCTCCTTAAGTGGTATTGATCTGTTGGTCAATCTGTTAAATATAACCTCAGGGAAGAAGTCAATCCAACAACTGTCCCTAATTCAGGAGAAAGACTAACTGATTCCTATGGGAGGGGGGGAGGGGGGAGCCTCTATCCCAACCAGCCCTGCTGATACCAGAATGGCCTGTGGATCAAGTGTCAGCCTCTTCAGCCTGAATTATTCATGCCAAGGCAAGGAACACTCCCCTCTCAGGAGCCTATCTCTTTAAATCAGGTCTGGAGCTTCCCAGTTCTAAAAAAAAAAAAAAAAAAAAAAAAATCCAGAACAAAACAAACCTATAAGCAGCTCAGCCCTGGCCCCCCTCTGAGACCCCTCCCCCACCACCAATGCTGCAAAATCTGCGGGAGTTCTCCAAACCTCTGCAACTCCAAACCCTCCCACCCATTCACCATTTACAGGTGGGATACCCTGGAGAGGAGGAGGAGCAGTCAGTAGTACCTAACAACCCCAGGCTCCTAAAACCCAGAGAGCAATCAAATGGGGTGCCCAGGTACTGGCAGGGGACAGCAAAGAGCTGAATCACCATACCCACTAGGTCCTAGGGCCTAGGAGAGTGCTTGGGGAAGGAGTCCAGCCTGGTGGAGGAAACCTGATGGAAGAACTCTGGCACAGCAGCCAATGAGTAGGGGGGAGTGGGAGAAAGGAAAGGTGGTGGAGGTGTCGCTGACTTCCCTGAATGAGGGTGGGATGGGGTTGAGAAAACGTTGGTCCCACAGGACCTGCAAGAGTGATGACCAAGCCAGGCCTAATGTAACCGGGGTTGCTGATGGGGGAACCAAGGCTGGGGATTTTCCAGTCTCTCCTAGCACAGCCCTCTCCTTGGCCACACAGATCAGGAAGATGCTGAAAGATGAGTAACTTTCTCAGCCCACCCCTCATCCCTGCCTGAGTTTGAAGGGAGAACTCTAAGGTTCTTCCCCCAAATTCTCGCACTGTGGTGCTGACCCACCTGCCAGCTCTCCCCCGCCCGGTCCCGCCCCGCCCCACACGTGCCTTAGAGGGAGGAGGAAGGAACCTGCTTCAACCTGGGGTTGGGGGAATGGGGGGAGATGAAGGGGAAGCAAGTCAGATCCTCGGAGAGCCAAACTTCTCAGCAGCCCGGGAGCTGGAGAGTGGGGGAGAGAAAGCGCAGCAGCCGAAAGCTCTGATTCTCGGGTGCCTCCCACCCCGCCTCTCGGCGAGGAGGGCGCGGAGGCTCCACTGGGGGAGGAGGAGGAGGAGGCCGGGAGGCGGGGAGGGGGGAGACAAACCGACAAACCCTGCCCACTCGGCTCCTAGCCCAGAACGGCCGCGGAAGTCGGACGCCGGCGCGCAGGGCGAGGAGGGCACTGGGGGCGGGGGGCTCTGCTCCCCGCCTGACCCCTCTCGCCCCAGCCAGGAAAGTGAAGGCTCCTCGGACTTTAGAGCCAGCGGACGAACCAACTGCGACCGCCAGCAGCTCCGGGTCAAGGACTTGCCCCGCCCGCCCCCTTCCCACCCCCCAGGCTCTCCGAACTCACTGGTGAGCGCGGCAGCGGCCAGGGCGCTGGATGCGGGCGCAGCTGCGATGGCCCCGCGCGCGGGACAGCCGGAGCAAAGGGGACCGCTCCTGCCGGGGCTGCTGCTGGTGGCGGCGGCGCTGAGCCGGCCCGCCGCGCCCTGTCCTTTCCAGTGCTACTGCTTTGGCGGCCCCAAGCTGCTGTTGCGCTGCGCGTCGGGCGCTGAGCTCCGGC